>NC_135440.1:9952231-10002231 GCF_051991255.1 Vanacampus margaritifer | reverse complement strand
CATTGTTCTCTCTTTTTTTTTCTTTTTTCTCTTTTTTATGTGCATGAGTATGTGTGTGTGTGTGCTCATGAATTCACCTAAAACCTATTTAAAATCCCATTAACCGAATACTTCAGAATCCAGCTAGCCATGAGGTTGCCAGGAGACCCGAGGAAGGATCAAAGAAAAGAAAGGAAAGTGAAATCCAGCACCGACCAGACATCACCTACTACCCACCGGGTTACCAACCAGAATCTTTCACCAACCCCAGAAAGAAGAAAGAAGTTTTGTACCATTTAAAAGTTGCTCATTCTCTTTTTCAACAAAGGTGTGAAACTATGTGGTTACTTGACAGTGTGCAGTTAAATGATACACAACCAATGTGGCAATACATTATGTGCTTTGGATTCCATATTTAGTTTAAAATGAGTTTGGCGCGCATAATGCCAACGGCCAGTATATGAGAGAACAGATGAGAGAGAAGAGAGCAATAACAACAGACAAAAACAGCAGTAAAATCTGCTAGTATGTTATTTAAGAAGGAATAAAGGGGCCTTCACTGTTGTCCGTAGTTAAAATTAATCTGTGTGCTATCACACACGGGCATATAAATAGTAAGTCATAAGTAATGCACAGCCCTAGTTTGTACAACATACATCGGTTAAAAACCTTACCCACGTCCTTGTGGTTTTGTGATACGTCTTCAATGGCGGCCCAAGTACTGTTCCAATCAAAAGTATGCTTAAGCCAAGACCACACGGAATTCCCGGATGTCGTTCTTTGTGTCTAGCTTAAACCAAGGATCCATCGGTTGTTGCTTGGCGAATGCTTGGCTGGGAAAATATCCCAAGATGCAGTTGATACTTCAAGGAACGAATAACAGCGGAGGAGCATCACGTTTGTTGTTCTTCTTTCTTTTCTGGCAGACTAGACACGGCATGTGCATTGCTGTCCCCCACCAGCATCCCGTTTTATGAGCGTAAATAATAATAAATATTTAACGTGTAAAGTACAACTTTATTAAATCCAGTCCTTTTTTTTTTTTACACAATTTACTTTAACATCTGCAATTTACAACATTATATATAAATATATTAATATATATCAAATATGATTTACTATTTACACACACATTTAAAGATAATTTTTATAGATGTACCACAATTTCAGAAGATTCAGAACAAAACCTGCAACTAATACCAATGTCTTTCCAGAACCTCCAAAACAAGAACTTAGGCCCCGTTCACATGAAAGCCCGTTTCAATGTATCCGCACAAGTTTCTTACAGTTTGGGCAGTTCGTCCACGCGGAGGCGTCGTTTCGGAGCTTGAAACCGATCACTTTTGGAACCGATCACTTTTGGAACCGGGCTGCAGAGTTGAAAGATTTCAAAACGCCCCTGTATGTTCCAATGTGGACACCATATGCGGGATACTCCTCCAGTTTGACGACGTATGCTCCAATTCTCACAAACTGCCAGTTGTCAACAATGGCGGATAGCCGTGTCGTAGTCGTTCTGCGCAACCTCCTTAGCTTTTACAGCAAAATATTTTGCGTGATGTTGTTGTATTGAATCACCCGCCATTGGCACTTCTCCTGTGTTCGTCTCACTGATCTTTATATACTTCTGGATAGCTGATATCTATCGTATATCTATTTATCGGATACTGTAAATGAATAGGATCGTATGCAGAGAAACGGTTCTTGGGAGGAGTAATATGGCGGCTTCGCAGCTTCAAAAGTCTTGGCCTATCGGCTATTCAAATCAGTGGTTTGTCTTCTTTGCTGATTCTTCTTCTACTCTTTCCGTTAACTCCCTGCAGCGCCACTTCAGACTTGGCACATACATTAAAGCTGTTAAACGTCTTCAGCGAGATACTAGGAAAACATAACAAAACAGATTACGACAGAACAAAAGAAAATAAGAACACAAAACCCGACAAAACCCAATTCATGAAACAAGCAAGAGTTGTCAAGTCCTGTAGTTCAAGTCCAAGTTAAGTCGAGTCTTATGAATACCAAATCATAGTCAAGTCAAATCCCTTCAGGTTTTAGCTGTGAGCAACTCCCACCTCTTAAAACATGTGACTAAATTCTGACTCAAGTCATGTGACTGCAGTACACAGGAAATTCGTCAAACGACAACAATAAGCAGACCATGCAGTAGCTTTTAAACAAACACACCCAGGATCTGACTTCTAATAATTGTACCATTGGCTTTCTTCTCAGTGTGGCCCTAATGCTCCTTCATCCGCAGCCCTCATTTAATTCATTCACGACTATAGACGTAAAAGATTCATGTGAACTTTTTCTATTAGTTTAACTTTTTTTTTCATTTCATTTAATTTTTTATGAAAACCTAGAATTTTTTTTTAACTGTACATATAACAGATTTTGTGATTAATCGTGAGTCAACTATTGAAGTCATGCGATTATTTACGAAGACAAATTTTAATTGTCTGACGCCCCTGATTTTAAATATATTTTTTAAATTAGCGGCGTCAGGCAATTAATTTTTTTAAATTCGAATTAATCATTATATCTGTTCTGAATGTACAATAAAAAAAAAAATCTAGGTTTTCATACTATTATTAGAAAGTGGAAAAAAATGTTAAACTAATATAAATAGTTCAAATGAATTTTGGACGTCTATAGCCGTCAATGGCAGTGAATGAGTTGATTGTTTTCTTCTTCACATTAAAGCAGCAGATCGATCCATTTTGTCTGTACATTGCATCAAGTTGGCCTCAAATAATTAGATTTTAAATGTTACCTAACCTAGGTACATTTTGTGGTTTTCTTAATAATTCTTTATTCCTGTGCACTTCAAACAAAATCTAATGATATGCATTTGACATCAACATTCATACTTAGTGATGATTATTTGCATGTTGATTACCATATTCAAGAATATTACATTGTCCCTTTGTATAGCTTGAATTCTATATGCGTAAATATAACATCTGCCGAATTCTGCTCAGTGCGTGATTATCATAAGAAAGAGCTATGTATTTTCGACTTTCAACATCCATTAGCGAGCGACGCTTTTTCGCATACTGAGAGATGAGATCTGAGACTTAGAGTGGATGGATGGGATAAGACGTAGCGAGACCTGTCCTGAGGGATGCCATATCCACGGCGAGAAGGCACAGAAGGCCCGTCCTCACTTCCGTACCACTCTGCATCCATCCATCAAAGTGTCACTCTGGTTTCTGCTCTCCTTCCCCCCTTGAAGAAATTTATTGTGCGCAGTCCCAATGCACTGACTTGCCGTCCCTTGTCGCTTGTGGATCATTCATATGTCAGCTACTATATCCAACTGCAAAAAAAAAAAAAATGTTTTACTAAAAACAAAGACACAAACATGTCCATGGACATGCTTAAGAAATGCAGACTTCTGGACAGGCCATCAGGTCCCTATAGACCCCCGGTAGCCTCGCTCACGGGGCTCTGATGGGCTGTGGCATTGATAGACCATCTGTAACTGTGTCACGTTGGATTACAGAGAGTGGGAGAGAAATACAAAAGCAGGAAAGAGACCAGAGAAAGGGTGGGAAAAAGAATAGGTAGGGAGGACCAAGGATCAAGTCCTTCTCCAAGGGAGCCTCTCTCGCTGTAAAAGACAGGTTCTTATCCTGGGTGAAAGGACTTAATCCATTCCCCCACACACAAACTTCACATTTTTTCTCCATTCTCACTGTCCCTTTCTCTCTGAGGCAGGCTGGTGCTGCGAGGGACAGCAGCGTGTCAGCTGTGAGGCTTTGTGCTCCTCTCGGGAACCTGCCTACGAGATGGATCTGCACAACACGAGGAGCAGAAAAAAACCCGTCAGTTTTATGCACCACAGAGGCAGCCATGTATCAAGATGTATCTGGCGTGGGCGTAGCCATACCTGTCTTATCGCATCACAGCTAACCGGGTGGATGATGGAGCGCACGGAGTGCTGAGGATATGTACTTCAAAGCACAATGAACAAAAGAGATGGAATTTGAAGTGTGATTTTTTTTTTCTTTGAACAATCATTATGAGCCCGATTTTGAATTATTGTTATTATTATTATTTATTGTATTTTTTTAAATCTTTGAATGAGATGTAACAGCCCTCATTTCACATTTTTGCAACTGTTTTAAATCAATTTTACTAGTAGGTGACATTCCAAAATACTACATTAGTGTCAGAGAAGATGGTTGACTACGATGATAAATATTAGGGGTGTGAATTGCCTAGTACTTTGCGATTTGATCTGTATCACGATTCATAAGTCATGATTCGATTCGATACAAATTAATCTTGATACGAATCTATAAGTCAATTATTGCGATTTTTTTAAACTAAAATTTTAAAAATACTAATCAGTAAACTTTGTAAGATTTGAATGAAAATTTCACTTCAGGCTTATAACTGTGAGCCACTGTATTTAACAAACAGGTTGCAATCTGTGTTTCATTAATATAACATTCTACTGTGCATAACGTGTGAAACCTAACCCTAAGTAAGACATTTTGTTGAATATTACCATCAAAAATTGATCTTTAATAATCGATTCGGCTGCATATGAATCGATACGAGAATTGTGTGCTGTAATATCGCTATATATTGCCGAATCGATTTTTTTAACACCCCTAATAAATATAGATTTGTAATATTGCCTAAACCTTAGCTAATAATAATAATAATAATAATATTATTATTATTATTATTATTATTATTATTATTATTATTATTATTATTAATAATAATAATAATAATAATAATAATAATAATAATAATAATAATGATAGATCTATTTTCTTAATCGCTCATTCCTTAGAAGGGTGACGGAAGTGCTGGAGCCTATCCCAGCTAGCTTCGGGCAGTAGGCAGGGTTAATAATAATAATAATAATTAAAACAAATGGACCAAAAGCTTTTAAAACAAACAACTAATAATAATAGGCTGGCCCACCAATGTGCACAGTTAGACTTCGCTTTAAGCTAAACTCATACCTGGGCATGAAAATAGGGCCCTTGACGTTAGCTATTTCCAGTGTTGGGAATAGCGGCGTTTAAACTAATGGAGTTCGTAAAGCCGTTTTTTTTTTAATAAACATAGTAATCTAACAAATTATTTTCCCCATATATGATATATGATAACACTGTTATTGTTATTGTACGTTAAATGTGTTATATTGATTTATTAGTTTCAAGACTCGAAATAAACTTACAGTAGGTTACGCAGCCATGTGTACTTTTCCGGAAAGCTTGTTAGAGTCCATTCAAGAAAATGTCATTTGCGCAGTTAGTGGCACTGTTGTTGCCGGACCTCGTCACAATAAAGGTGCCTTGACAGCTGGAATGTGTATTGACTTTTATTTTGGAGGTGCTGCAGGAAGCGTGTCACGGTGTGTCTTCCTTCACAATAAACAAGCTAGCATTTTAGCACCACGTCCCAAGCCTGGAACTGATTCGGGGTTTGACAAGACTGACATTGGTCAAAATAACATTGTTAGAGATGTGCCGAAAAACAGCTGCCATGAGGAGCAATTCGCTGACAATTCTGTTCCACCAAGAAGCATTAGAGGACTTTGTGACTTCATAGAAATCATGACAGCTTTAAAGAAAATATAAATTATAGCAACACTCGCCTAGTGTAATTAATAGCGCCAACAAGGTATAGATGACATATGTGCCACAATTCATATATCCAGTATTTTTTTTCTTTTTTCTTTTCCTTTTCTGATTGCTGTAGTAATTGGCAGTGGTAGAACATAAATACCATTTTGGAGTGAGACATTTGTGTGACATAGATATTCACAAAACTCAATGAAAACCTAGCCTGGACATAATTTGAATTCCTTGTATAAAAAATAGAAATATAATAATATATTTATCTAAAAAGCCAAACTATTTTATATATATGTATTTTTTTTAAGTAGTGCAAATAGTTACATTGCCTGGTAACGAGTTACTTCTATTATGAAGTAATTCAATTACTAACTCAGTTACTTTTTTGAAAGTAATGAGTAACTATAACTAATTACTTTTATAAAGTAACGCTGGCTATTTCTGCCATCTTGTATTAGCACTCATTCAAAATGAATTGGATCCTCCCTCAAATGCATATATATATTATACTGCCTCCAAATGGGAATGTGATCAGGGGAGGAGAATAAGACGGATGGAGCAGTCAATTACTATACATAGTGCCACAGTTTTGTAGGCCCTACATAATCATCCTTACTACCCCTTCTCAGAATTAAGTATAAACTTCCCATGTGTGCCGTTATGTAATAAACTTTGCAAGGTGAGTATACTTTAATTTGATTTGCACTGGAGCACAAGACCTCAGCTCTAAATCTACCAGGTTGTGTGCTGCAGCTTAATAAGCACCGTGCGGCTCCGTAGGGCTCTATCTAGCCTTTGTGATAGATGGCATTCCTTTTTCTTTATTTCGACCATTTCCACTATCGCGCTGCACACACATGCACGCTCGCAGTGAAGTGCACGCACACAATCTCATGGCGCGACCCCTTAGGTGTCGGATCCGTTGCATCAGTGAGATCCGGTCTCCAGCCCGCCTGTGTGCTGATGTATCTAAGAATCCTATTTTGCCATGCTATTGTGTGAGTGGAGCTCGAGGCCCATCTTTGAAAGCACAAGGTCACTGAACACATCAGCACAAAGAGCGCTATCTGCTGCACTCTGTCTGTGCATAAAAGTCTGTCCGAGTCTTTATTCCAGCACACACACACGTCCACACACATTTCTGCTGCCGTCGCTTTCTTATTGACTGTCTAGAACAATCTCTTTTAGTTGTCTCTTCTTACAAGTTGGAAATCTGCGAAGACTTCCATCAATTTCCTTATTGCCTTTAGACTGAACATAATACAATTTATTGATGCCTTGTCCATGCCACAAGCATGGATTAATTTTACTTTATAGGTTTTATTTGACTGTAATCAGAGTTGGGGAACGGAGGCGCAGAAACTAAAAACCATGCCACAGATTGGTAGCCAAAGGTGCGTCTACTCAACTAACAGGTAAACAAGCTCGCCTGTTGAGAAGAAGCACCTGTGACTAAAGCCAAATTATTTCAGGGTTTTTACTTTCTCCACCTGGATACCCAAACCTGACTATAATTGATGGAAATATTTGACTTTGTCTTGACTAGAATACTTTTTTTTTTTTTGGTGTAGTTTCTTTGCACGCACATGAAACAACTCATATTGATTTAAGTTCAGTTTGGCCAGCTGGAATTCATCACCTGGAACCTCTGATATTGCCGTCGACCCGCACATTTAGTGGGTCAGTGGTCCGCTGCGGTGTTTGAGAATTGTTTCTGTTCCTGTGGGGCAACCAGCTCTTCCACTGCACTTTTTTTTTTATCAAATACAAAATGACTGATTTTGTGTCTTTAAACCACAAAAACAATTTCTAAAGATGCATAAATCACATGTATTCAGATTGTTTTTTTCTCAGGAATTAAGCTGTGGCTGTTCATTGAAACAAATTTAATTCATTGTGGAATGTAAAGAAAACACTCTTTAGCTCTTATAATACAATAATCATAGATTGTTCATATTGCTCTGCATAGCACTTAATTGGCTATTTATTAACACCCATCTATCCATCCACACTAAGATTATTATAGTTTGGGAATTTTCATGATAGTTTTTAGGTTGGGAGACAACCACTCTACCGCTGAGCCATGCCGACAACATACTGTAAGTTACTTTTCACAACCTTGCTTTGTATGCTAGTAGAACAAGGAAAATATTGCCATACAGGAAGGAGCCTTAGTAAGCAAGTCTATCTATGAAAAATTTCTTTTTTTAATGTGTTACCAAAGACATTTTGTATAATGTTCACCCAAAGGAAAGCGCTATCTATGATCACTATAAATGACGCTCATTGCCAATATTTTCTTCAATTAACTGATTTTGACAATGACTCAGAGTGACACTGCTGTCATATTTCTGAACAAAATATGATGACATACATCACACACATTCACAGAACGTCTGCCTATGTTGCAATCAAATCCCCGAAAATTGCGCCACAACTTAGGCCTGCTTTTCACGAGTCTAAAATGTAGTCTACTTTTCATCATCAAATTACCAGATGCACCGGGGCTCGTGAAATAGAATATGCCGGAAGGCCTCTCGGGGCAAAGCGCGGTCTACCAAATTCGCAAACACACTGAACAAGACTTGCCCTGCCGCAAAAATGGCGATTTGCCCGTTTTTACATCAAGCACACGGCAGGCACATGTTTTTGAAAATAGGGCCCTATATGTCAATGTCCCTTTGACCCAGTAAGCTTAAGGTAAGGAATTCTTTGTTTGGTGGGTGGTGGGTAGTGTCTGGTCGGTGCTGGATTTCACTTTCCTTCCTTTTCTTTGGTCCTTCCTCGGGTCTCCTGACGGCCTCACGACTCTGGCTGGAAGTGTTCGGTTTAGGTGAACGTTATGGGATTTTTTAATAGGTTTTAGGTAAATTAATGAATACACACTCACACGCACGGACACACACACACGCACATGCACATACACCCACTTACCCACATTCAAAAAAATAATAATTAAATTTTAAAAAAAAAGAAAAAAGAGAGAGCAATGATGATGACATCTCAAATCAGTAAAATTACCGAATGAACAATAATGAGCTCTCCAGAAAAAAATAAAGAAAATAAATTAAATAAAGAAAAAAAGAAAAAAAAATGAATTCTTGGTTTGTGGCAGCAATGCAACATACTAGCCGAAATAAATATTGTAGTCGTTTCTTAACATCCTCTGGAGTGTCCTCTTGGCAACTGGAAGTGAATAATACATTACGAAGATGGTGGGAAGGTTGTGCTTTATTACACTTCTCAAGTATATTATGAGTTGTTTGCCTCTGAAACTGTTCAGCAGGGGATTATTATAGACTTTTTCATTCTCTTTGATGTATAATTAATAATTGATGTTATCTCTCTTCAACAAAACACAAGAAACATAAAGAAGAATAGTTTATAAGTCAAAATGTGTGAGCTTTGATCAAACTAAGCTTTTATTCTTTAAAAGTGTGCCATTTTGGTTCAGTGTGGTTTGTGTTTTCTTTACCTGTTTCCATGGTGATATCTGAATGAATTCCTTTTAGAGGGATACGTTTGGGAACATGTGATTTTTGTTTTGTAGATAGTATAATTGTTTATTCATGAAATGAAAATTCTACTTTATGTTTTCAACTTGAACAGCTCACTGGCACGCGTCTTTAAAAAAAGATCATAATCAGTTTTGATTGAAACTGCCATATAGGATTAATTTAACAACAACAGTCTGTTGTTTACAATAGTGTGAAGCTTCACCACACCAAGAGGTGGCAAATATTTTCTTACTCTTGTGCTGATAAATAATCTCACCGAGATCTTTCTTTTTTATTATTATTTTTTCCTCCAGAGCTCAGTATTGTTCATTCGGTAATTTTACCGATTTGACATGTCACCATCATTGCTCTCTTTTTTTAAATTTATTGATTCATTAATTTTTATTTTGTATGTGGGTGAGTACGTGCATGTGCGTGCGTGCGTGCGTGTGTGCGTGTGTGTGTGTGTGTGTGTGTGTGTGCGTGTGTGTGTGTGTGTGTGTGTGTGTGTGTGTGTGCATGTGTGCGTGCGTGTGAGTGTGTATTCATGAGTTCACCTAGATCGAGATCTTTCTAAGATAGATGTCCACTGCATTGTAGTAGGGGTGTGCCAAAAAATCCATTCTCATAAGAATCACAATTCTCATTTAGGACGATTCAGAATTGATTGAAATGTCCCAAAATCGATTTTATTTAAATTATTTTATACTGTCTTGCCTTTGTCTGTGTGTGCCTTTATTTGGAGCGCTGTTCATGTTGTACCCGGTTTGGCCACTGAGGGGCAGTGTGGTTCCACGCGGTCTAATACACTGTTAAGTTGTAGCCACATTAGAGAGTAGAAGGAAAAAGTCACAATCAAGTTATTCCAATTAAAGGTTGTTGTTTTTACAGCGTGGAGCCGTTCTTTTGAGTGATAGAAAAGTGCCGCGAGTAATTGGCATTAATGAGTCAGACTGGAGTAGATCATTACAATTCCTTGCACATCTATAGATTGAAGCAAAAATCATTGTCAATCAAATTATTTTGAATCAAAAATCGCTCTTAATCGAAAATCGATTCTGAATTGAATCGCAGGCCCAAAAATCGGAATCGAATCGTGAGATATTCAAAGATTCCCACCCCTACTTTGTAGATTGCTTTACTGAGGTTCTAACAGGTGTATCTTAGGATCCTCAACTTGTATAACAATTCAATGTGTGCCCCTTAAAGTAGAAGCCAAATGAGTCACCCGCGCGTGCTTCTTTTCTGGCTAGCGGAAATGAAATAATTGGCGAAACACAGGAGGGTAACAGAGAGGAAAACTATGATGAAGACCATAAAATGGGTACAGAAACATCTTTGTGCTTCTTTGTGCTGGGCTTCCATGGCAGTAGTATGATTAAAGTGACAGAATTAAGGCTAACATCAACAATAAAAGACTAAAAAATAAACTGTATTGTACACCACAAAGTCAGATTATATACTGTATATACAGTTTAGGGGTACCATGATTTGCTAGCGGTCCCTTAAAGTTGAGAGGCCATGGGTTAAACTCTCGGCTGCTATTTCTTTCTGCTTCTCCACATTTCAAAATCGTACATACAGTTCTTTAAACATTATACAATAGTCAGTTGATTGATATGTGAAATATTATTTTCTAGGGATGGGTGAGTACCAGAGGTATCGGGGCCAAGACCCGGACTTATTTCAAGGTATCGGTGCTTGTAATGGCGGCCAATACTGTTTAATGATCAGAAACTATAAATTTGAAATTAGAAGAATAAAAAATCACCATTAATTTCATGCAATTTTAAGGAAAAATGTTAAATTGGGGGATATAGGTATTTCTTTAAAATTATGTAATTGTTTTTTTGTTTTTTGGGGGCGTGGGGGGGGGGGGGGGATATGCATCAATTGGCACTTGGTATCTGTGTCAGTCACTACTCAAGAATTGAGTACTTGTACTTGTATCAGTCTGAAAAAGAGTGAAATCAAACATCTCTATTCTTTTCATTATAATTTTATTGTTTATCATGTTTTCAGCATGTTAACTTTGATATATATTTTTTTTTCTTAGATGACAGTTTTAAAAAAATGCCAATATGTTACTAAAGGTTTTTCAAATGGCAAAAAAACATTATTCATAACTATATGCCTTGCAATAGCACAAACTGTTTTAAAATATGAGCTATATGCTTGAAATACATATAATAAGTTCTCTGAAAGTGTCAGTGGAAACTGTGCATTACTGTATTGTCTTTATAAAGACAGATTGATTAAGCTCTAGCATCGGATAATGTTGTGTACTTTGGGCCTCACTTTGCATTTGTTATTACCACTCATACATTAATATAAACACACATTTCTTTAGAGAGGAAAATGAAGCAGTCACATAAATGAGGTCTTGGCAAATGTCACCAAATAAGGGCTCCTGAAACTGACCCGGGCTGGGAGATGCACCAGTTGGAGGCCTCACTCTCCCTTCCTGTTTGCAGCCGCTTTTATCTGGTAAACAAATGCCCGAGATCTAAAAGCTTTCCCATGGCTGTTGTGCTAACCTTGGAGTGCGGAGCCGCGGCATTAGCATTTGAAGGAGCTAAATATTAGCTAAGAAAGAGAGTTCCCATTTAAAGGCATGAGAAAAAGTCTGCTGCCTTTAGTGCTCAACCATCTGTGCTGGCGTGCTGGCTTCCCTTCTTGCATTGCAAACACCACCTCGGGAGCCGCCTGGAGCTCAGGGAACAAACGCCACATACTTTGAGCCCTGCCTCTGAAAATAAGCCTTTCTTGCGCCACATCTATTAATTCAGAATTCAGGCTCCACTGCTTCACCCCATCCAAATAAATCTGTTTGGACTTCAGACCAAGCAGGCAATTTTTCATGAAAAGTCCCATTTGGAAAATCTCTCCATTCCTTTGTGGATTTGAGGTTATAAACCACAGGACCGCAGTTGAAATTTTGTACAACTCAAAACACATCAAACTTTCTCCTGATAACAGTATTAGGATCCACTCAAACTCTTTATCCTTCAGCCTGCTTTAATTTGTGGACAACATACAATTAAATGCTGTAACCTTGAAAGTAGTTATTTAATCTCACAAATCGTTTTAACTTTCAGTTTCACCTTCGTGAAAGATTGGTGGACGGTCTGCGGTGTATTGCATTTTATGCATAGTGTACCCTGCATGACAGCTACCTAGCAAAAAGGATCACGTTTATCTGTGAGTTTTGTGTGGAGATGAAACTGAGGATTTCTTGTCACGATTATAGTGACCAAAATTATCGTTATTATTATCATTAATATTATCATATTGCTAAAACAAACGTAAAATTGGTCCAAGCACCAAAAGCATGTCCAAAACTTCTATATTAAATACCCCAAATAAAAATAGTAGGGGTGTGAAAATGAGTGTGTTAATTTTGAGTTAATTTAAAGGCCCCAGTTCACCCGTAATCCTTATGAGGATAAGCAGCATTTCCAAACTGCATTTTGATGAAGAAAAATAAATAAATAAATAAAATATGCACACATTTCTGTTGCAGACATCTGCGTAAGTGCGGCATCGTTTCCCCGTGTTCTTGTTTGCTGTCCAAGTTGCCAGTTGTTGCTGCTTTACCCTTTGTTAGCGTATACTGTATGAGGGTTTTACCATAATAATAATAATGCATCTCCTGTGTTTTAATTGACACTGCTGAGAGAGAAGTAGAATTTGAGAGCTTCACCAACAAAATTGCTCTTAACTGATCAATCCTGCAACTGTAATTTTCTTTTATTTGCATCAGTTTCAGTTATTCCGTTGAATTTTGGAATACATTTCAATCCACGCAACATAGAATTGATAAAACTGTGTTTTATCTAGCGGGCACTAACATGGTCGTGAATGACTGGGTGGAAAGTGGTATTCAACGCGCTTCTCACTCATCCAATGTAAAGGGAATGAGAGGAGTCACTTCCATTGGCCATGAAGCTAGTCGGCTGTGTTCACACCCACAACGGCGCACGGCTAACTCCGCGCATCTCTCAGTACAAACATGAAGAAAAAAGCTACTTCTTCTTCTGTGCCTTTTTAAGTGGGATTTGGTCCCATGAGAAGTATGATCGCCGCCTACTGTTCATTATTGCAACTGACAACTCTGACTTTCTGAGTAAGATAACTTGAGCAATATCATTTCTGTGAGCTAGTGTTTGCAACGTTTAACCACTGATAGCAAATTCAACATTTTAGCCAAACTCCTGTAAACTTACTTTGTAAGGTTTACTCTTGGTTTTTACAGTGTATAATTATTCAATGGTGATATTACATCTCCAATTTCTCTTTTGGTCAGCATTGGCAAGATGGTGGGTGGTTGACGGTGATGGGCAATTTCACTGACAGGATCCACGCTGAGCCTGTGGGAGGCCACAGCACCCGTCTGTCTTCAGCCCCTCGGCCCTGCTGCTGCAGAACTACGAGGCGCACCTGTTACACTTTCCCAGGGGTGTGGAGGTGGAGGGCCAAAGCCACCCTCAAGCACAAAGAAAACACACGCGCACTTCACACATAGGAGGGGCAGCCAAAGCATCCGCCCACACTGCACACACTCCAGGCCGCAACCTTTTCTCTAACACATTCCAGGACGACAAGTGGGGCTGTACCTACTTTACAATTTTATGTTTACAACGATGAACATATTGTTCTACATCAGTGGTTCTTAAAGGGGAAATCAACCTTAAACATTTCTTGACAATAATGTGACCTCACTAGTCCAAACATGACATTCTGGTTATTATTACATTGTGGAATATGAGTTATGCAGCAAACCCAGCCATTTTTATCCATCTCAGGGGGCGGCCATTTTGCCACTTGCTGTCGACTGAAGTTGACATCACAAGTGGGGTTTCCATCCAAACATTTTTATTTGAATTTTCAAGAAATGCGAAAATACACCTGAATGGAAATGCTAGAAATTAGAAAAAAGGGCCCAAAATTCACAAAAAAAGCTTTTACGCTTGGAGGGAGTGGATTTTGAAGCGTATCAAAAGAAGGAAAATTTACATTTTGGCTATGGAAACAGGTTTTGCGAATATACCCTGACGATAAAGTAAGGCATGTTTGGGGGACGACGAAACAGAAATATTTTTGGAATTAATTAACGAAGCAAATATTAATGCTATTTTAAATGGAAAACAGCAAAGAAACGCTACGATTTATCAAGAATTACAAAAGCAAACTCATACGACGTCATCGGAGGACGCAGTCGCTTCCTGGTCTTCTTCTTCTTTTAAATTACCGGTTGATCACATATCTTAATGGTGTATACGGCAGGGTCCCCTTTCAATATTTGCAAAAGAAAAAACGATGGAAACGCATAAGTTGCATGTCCGTTTTGCGCATTTTCAGTAAATCCGCTTAAAAAAAATCAAAACAATTGGATGCAAACCTGACTACAGTTGCTCAGGGCTCAGGCAATGATCAATCACATCTCACCTGTTTTCTGAAGCTGAGCTGTAATTAGTTGCTCAGGTCTCAGGTAACAACCTGAGACCTGAGCAACTGTGATGTCATTTTCACTCGACAGCAAGTGGCAAATGGCCGCCTTTTGATATTGATAAAAACTTTTGCTGCTTTTGCTGCTTAACTCATATTCCACTAACACAATTTCAACCAACATACCGTATTTAGACTAGTGGACCTGCATAGAACATATTGGTGTCAAGAAATGTTTTGGGGGTGGACTTCCCCTTTAAGATGGAACCCAGGGGCAACAGAGACAATGAAAACAGCAAAGGCTCCAGAATTGAACCCTGTGGGACACCATACAATCTGTTATACATGTCAATTCCTATCGCAAATATTTTTCAGACCACTTTCTTTTTTTACTCGACATAGTTAGTATGAAGGGATTACAATATTAAAGAAATCACACGACGTACCATCACAACAACAACAAGTCGACTACTGAGTGCCAGAATTCCCTGCAGCACAGATAGGCCAAGAAATATAACGTGATCACCTGTAGTTAATGATGGCCAAGCGGGACGTATCACAAATCATTTGAGTCGAGGGTGTGTCTTGACCTCCGCCGAGTCCCTCGAACCCAGGTTAAAAAACACTGCACTAAATTGAAGAAACAAATAATTAAAGGTTCTTTTGAAACAAATTGAAACATTCGTACGCTATTGTGAAAGCAGCTATTTGTGATGAGATGACAAATTTCAAATGATATTTTTTCTTTGTACTTTTTGACTCACTGAGTCTTAGTCCCTATGCTTTCCTCTCAATAGCATTCCAGCGACCGGTCTGCAGTTGGATCATAGAGATGCAGGCTCACTGCTGGTGTTTGAGGTCACATAAGAAAGACAAGGAGCAGATGGTGGCGCTCCCTCCCTCCTTGCCGAATCTTTTCAGCTTCCTGGCAAGCATTGGCCACCTCTCTGTCGCGCTCTCGCTCCCTCTCTTCACCAGAGGAGCATTGCAGGCCTCTGAATAGACCCCAACATGGGCAATACAACCTTGCGCCCATGCAGGGACCTCTGCAACCATATGGTGAGATTATTTGAAGCAATTAATTCTTCGAGCGAATCAATAGGAACATGTTTGCAGCAGAGATGTGAGGACACACACTGAATGTGTTGAATGGCATTCCTCCCGAAAGTCCCTCCAAAAAAATTGTAAGGAGGCGGGTGTTTCCCTGAGGGATAGAGGAGAAAAGGAAGGAGGAGTTTTGTCCAGGAAAGAAAAGCGCGCCAAAACTGGAATGCTTTCATGGGAGCTTTTTTTTAATGAAAAGAAGCCAAAGTTGGATTTTCCACAAACAGATCGAGTTTTTAAGCCTAATTTCTGTCGCACACAAAGAATCACGTGATTGTCATTGATGCATTACGAATATGTCATCGCGTAGTTCTAATCGACAACCGACCATGTCAAATGACAATCTGTCCTGAGGGATCAATTGACCTGTCAGTCAGTCTGTCTATCATCTGCAGCCTTTTTGTGTCAAACAATCTGTTGTTCTTGGGAGCCCAGCAGGAACACAAGGGCTGTAATCTGTCACCACGCTGCATTATAGGCCTTCTAATGAGCCTGCAGGTCACATGGTTGAGTCCCTCATTAACTCTGGCACTGGTGTCGTCGTGCACACTTTCTCTGCTTTTAAAATGGGGAAGAACGACAGCAGATGGGCATTATTTTTCCTCTCTTTTTTAAAATAGAAACTCAGACAATCGGCCACAAAAAAAAATCATTGGTCATTCATTTTTCTTAACCCCTTTGTTTTACACAAGGCTTGTTAATTCTTACAGTATGTTTTACACATTCAAAAATAAACAAGCTATTTTGGTGATCATTTGTAATGCGTGCAAGCTTTCATGAAGTTTCTTTCATCAGTATCATTTTTTAGGCTTACAAAAAGTGATATTAATTTTAATGCATGATGATGTAGTACTGTATGTTTTCTGTTAATATTTAATTAGTCTCTTTCTCGGGGCCAGACTTCAGTGATCATCATTTGCAATTTGCTTAAAAGACAAATGTAGCTCATTCAGAGGTAATTTCACACGATCGGTGGTGGAAGGCGGTCTCCAAGTGCCCACTCCACAGCGGCCAACTTTACATGAGTAGAAATTTTCTTGCGGTTACTTTTAAATGTATTTTGCATGCATCAATTTCCTGCATCTACATGCCAGTAGAACGTGCATATCTCCCTCTCTTCGTGCTGAATTTAAAAACAATGAGGGGAGCCGCTTCGATTGCCCAGGAGTTGGCTGTGTTCCCTCACACAACAGAGCACTGTTTGGTTGTCTACTATTTCTTAATACGTCAGTTTATTATTAATATGTTAGCATGTTAAGGAAAAGTGTGAGCACATTTACAAGATAAGAATCCAACCATCAATCTTTTGGTGGTGCTTGTCCTCAGTGTTGAGCTGGACCCTATCTTACTTGACTTTAATAAAGAGGTGGGCTGGACTGGTGGCAATCATAGAGCATATATAGAAAATCAGCCATTCCCACCAATAATAACAGGTAATGGCACTACAGAGTCTTTCTAAACATTTCTGAACTCACTTTGACTTGTTTTCATGTTAAATGTTTAAGAGTCGTGTTACTTTAATCATGGAACTCTCATTTATGGCATTTTCACCTACACAATTTAATGCACAATTTGATGATATCTGGTGCAAGAGATTTACTATATTAAAAAAAAACTGCAACAAAGCTACTGCTCGGTTTTGATATGATAGTCTAGTGGCATTAATTTAAAATTTTATGTTCTTTATAGTAGGTGTAGTAAATTTAATTGGCCAATATTGGTTATTTTAAATCGGCTGTTTTTTGTTTTGTTTTGTTTGTTTGTTTGTTTGTTTTTTTGTACACCTTATCACATAACAGCTTAAGACAAAGATAATGACAATGGAACATCCCCCCAACAACAAAAATCTGCAAAAAAATCAGCTGATTTTTGCAGATTTTTCTCTCTGTTTATGAAGTTAAAGACATACTTAAGGAAAAAGTATTGCAAAACATTAAAATCTTCTGCCTAAAATTAATTAAGATCTTTATTTTGATAAGAATTAGGGACCTAAAATACAAGTTATTAAATATTTTTAAATCTAAGTAACTAGAAATCTAGGCCCAGCTTTCATTATGATGCCACACAGTTGGACAACACTACAAGTCAATAATAATAATAATAATAATAATAAAAATAATATATTGTGCAACTAGTCAATGTTGTTGCTGCTTAGTTAAAAAGATTAAGATTATGATAAGTGACAGCAGCTGTACTGTACGACATAATTGCACCTGTTGTCACACACACACGCACACACACACTGAAACATAAGGTACCACACTTCAATTCAATATCGACCTGTTGTTGTTGGTTCTCCAACGTTTGCACTACAAACAGGATCCAGCAGCACAGAGTGAAGATCCAAAATGCCAGGTAAAGAGTGTTTGATGTGTACACAACTGCAACTGAGGAACCGAAAGCACCAGCTGGAAGAATTAAGAAAAAATACAAATGTTCATAACATGCAACCAATTAACCATGTAACCCTGCTTATGAACCAAAGATTCAAATAAATTACAATTATTGTTAAGATTTTATTGTACAGTGTTTCAATGTATAGTATCATAGTGTATGTATAGCTTCCACCACTCAGAAATGCTTCAATGTCACACATGCATTTGTGCTTGTTTGGTAGTAGATGTGTATGCACGCATATACAGTATGTAGACAGTTACTCAGGTTGCACAAAGTAAACAGTGAATGCACCTGTGTAAATGACACACAGGGAAGTTGTGTGTTGAGCTGGGAGGCCATCAGGGATTTCGGCATGTTGTGCAAACTGTCTCATAGACAGAAAAGTGAGGCTCCACAGACTGCAGAGGCAGCTGACACACCGCTGACAGATGAGGGCTCAGATGTTACCAGCCTCGTGTAAGCACTCCATAGATTGTCAACTGCAAATGTGACAAATATTTGAAGGAATTAAATGTATGTCACCTGTCATAGACGAATAGCATCTTCCTCGGGCAGAGTAATATTAATAGTAATATTAAATTAATTACATTTATAATTTAATAATAATAACAATAACTAATCATCATCATAAATTACAATTAATAGTTAATAATAATATTTAAATTAATTGTAATAGAGTAACTGCACACAATCTTTTTTTAGCGATAACAATATTGACCAACAACCAACCAGTGAAAACTTCCCTCCTGCTACTGTACTTTTAGTTAAATGTTCAATGTCATGTGGGAAATTGAGCTGGGTGTGATACAATAAAGAATAGGCAAGTCTTCAAAAGGCAAAATAAGTCCGTATTTTTGTGCCCAGCTCAAGTCTAGCACAAAGCATGTGCTGTGGTCAGGGGGAGTGCTAGTAAAAAAATATTTTTTAGATGATGATGATACAACTGAGAGGGATTGTACGACGCTGGTGTCATATTGATGAATGAAATGGGATGACATCCACCCCCACATGTCCGAACCGAATCTGTCTGCATGCGCATTGATCAAATCCACCAAAATCGCACTAGATCACCTGCACCACAACTTAGACCTGCTTTTGGCTAGTCTAAAGACTAGTTTCTTTTCTGTCACCAAATTATTAAGTGTGCCGGTTATAAAAAAAATAAAAAATTTAACTTCACTCCTCTGGAACGCACAAGGCGCAATACGGTGTGCCAAACATGGTAGACCAGACTTGGAATGTGGATCCCACATGAGTAACCAAAAGTTTGGAACTGTTGTTTTAAATTTAATTAAATTATTATTAAATAAATAGTTTTATTGTTTTGCTTAAATTAACCCTACACAAGTGAGTCAATAGTACAATCAAATAAAAACAATGCTGTTAAAAATTAAAGAAGGAAATCAACAATTCCCTTTAAGGGAAGCAAACCCTTTTTTTTTTTTTACAATAATATGTTCAATGCAGCCCCACTTGTCTAAATGTGGTATTCTGATTAATATTGTGTTAGTAGAATATGAGTTAAGCAGCAAAATCCAGCCATTTTTATCCATCTCAGAGGGCGGCCATTTTGTCACTTGCTAGCGACTGAAGATGACATCAATGGTGCTCAGGTCTCAGGTAACAACCAATCACAGCTCAGCCTCAGAAAACAGTTGAGCTGTGATTGGTTGAGGCCTGAGCATCAATGTTGCTCAGGTCTCAGGTAACAACCAATCACAGCACAATAGGCGAGCTTTGATTCGTCATCTTCAGTAAAATGGCAAAATGGCCGCCCCCTGAGATGTATAAAAACAGCTGGATTTTGCTCCACTAATGTAATATTAATCAGAATGTCATGTTTAGGCTGGTGAAGTCACATATAACATAATATTGTTAAGAAATGTTGAAGGTTGACTTCCACTTCAAATGCAGCACAGTAGCCGAAGAATGAATTTTCAAATATTTTAGGGTTACATGTTTACATTGGCACTTGTCTTCGGTATACTTGAAGTGCATGAATGCCAAAAATTGCACACCCAGTCTCAATGGGCCTACTGTAAGGGGATAGCTGAAATACCACAAATGGAAGATTTTCCAAGCGTGTTCTGTGGCATCCTTACATGCTTGCAGTAGCTCACAATATTTAGATCAAACAGACTGAAAGTTTGAGATTTGATCCGTCTCTGCAAACGAGTCACAACAAACAGTCTGTTTGTTGTTGTTCACCCACCAGGCTTATCTGGTAATGAGTCTCTAGTTACCAAGCACCAGTCCCAAGGCAGCGCGGTAATCAACCTTCAGGGAAGTACAGCCAAAAGGGCCACAATTAAAGAAGCTCCGGAAAGCAAACTGAAGACAAGCATATTACAACGATACAGAATTGGTGGTTCCTCTTTCAACAAGATTTCCTGAACTTAACTTCACTCTGCTTGTCATGGGAGCGTATCCATGGAATGAAAATGTGGCAAATTTGAAAGCTGTCTTGCAAATTTGAAGACTTTGGTGATTTGATAGTCTAAAGTTTGTCCTTCAACCAACTATATGCTAAAATTACTGAGCTCAACAGTCCCTTCCCATAGCAACAGAAAACACACAGAATGAGAGAAGACAACAAGCAGAAACTAAAGCCATTTAAGCCTTTCATTATTCATTGCGGAGGAGATTGTGGTGCTTCCCATAAAGTTTGGGACATTAACCCTCCAAAGAGACACTGATGTGGGTGTCATCCATGCTTGACTCAGACCTTGCCCCCCCCCCCCTCCCTCCAATTTGGTTGTGAAACATTCTGGCTTGAGTCTGATATGCAGCTGAGCGTCCATGGCAACCCGCGTAACAAGACCGAACAAAGAGAGCCGGGTAGAAGAGTTACATAGGTGTGAATGGAAAAGGTCCCAAAATGGCGCCAAGTAGTCTGCTGGACTCGGTCGGCTTCTCAATGAACACTGTAAGGGGGAGGGAGAGGCGGTGCGGCATGGATCCCAGAGTGGAGGAATTTAAGAGGCACAATAAGACACAGCTGGGTCGAGGGATGGGGAGGGGGTGCTTGCAAACAGGTTTTATTCCAGGTCACGTTGGAATTATGGACTCTGGCTAGACATTTTTTAAACAATGCTATTGGCTACTAAGCTGGTATTCAACATTTCAACAACAGATTTACAACTTTGATATGGCTGGGCTACGGCTAGTCCCGGGGTCACCAACATGGTGCCCACGGTAGCCCCCAAGAATCACATGAGTAATACTATATACTAAAAATAGCTCACCGGTGATGAGACATTGTGATTTTCTAGGAAGGTTCTACAAGTGATCATTTGAAAATGTAAACACTGGTAGAGATGTGTTGCATTTGATATTTACCTGCTTTCTAATTTTTTTAATCATTAACATGATCAGTGTCTTCACATTCATAATCACATATAATAGTAAAGTAAGCAAATTAGTTTTTTCAGGAGTGTGTATCAAATTGGCACTTTGCATTCATCTGTACCCAAGAAGTAGCTCTCACTTTCAAAAAGGTTGGTGACCCCTGGGCTATGCCTAGCACCCGCCTCCCCACCATTGTGATTCTGGAATGTTTTTATTCCGTTTTGAAGTACAGCCGGTAGGGAAAACAACATGTATTTTTCGAAAGAAGTAAATTCTAGTAGCAAAGTAGCAACACAAAATAATACTTTTAGTTAGTTTTTACAAACGGGAGACAAGTTTATGTGCTCCACACATTGGTCAGTAAAAGGAATCATTTCATTTCCAGCCCGTCAGTTAATTCCAGTATATCATTTGTGTTGCACCAGCACAGCAATGTCACTGGTCAATGAAAAAAGTTAGGAACTACAGCATTAACAAATGGGATTTACCTTGATTCATTATATATCCATTGTCGCTAGCTGACTGCTTCCATTAGCAACTTAGCTGTGAAACGAGAGAAGCTAATTTACAAAAGCATAGCCAATTGCCAACTTAGCAATGTGGTCGCTATTTACAGAAAGAAAGTGAAGCCGCTAGAAGCAGGATGTCATGAGACCAAACCAAGCCACGGCAACTAGCATAACAGCGCGATTTGAAGCCGAACAAAAAGTGCGGCACACATGCAGGGATGTCAGATTTATATGACACATCAAATCATATTAGAGATTTTCATTGGCCCGAAGCTGAAGTAACGAGTAGTAATTGGTTTTGTATGTGTGTTTTATTGGCACAAAGGTCGTCATATGCTATGTAGTGTAGGTGCCAAATGGGACCTCCAGGAGGCTGAGGACTCTCTGTTTCACAACCACTGACTTATACACTCTTAAATTCCATGACAGAAGAAAAATAATTAATTGTTTATATATATATATATATATATATATGTATATATATATATATATATATATATATATATATATATATATATATACACACGCAAAACTTTGTGACTAAACTATAGCACCTAAATTTACGAGTGCCCCAGCTTTTGAGTTTTGGGAATTATGAGATGGCACTTGCTTGATATTTTTTTCCCTTTGGGTTGCTAGCCAAAATATTAGAGCAACAATTTCTGATGCACTTTAGCCATTAATGTACCAAAGACAAAACAATACATCCAAATACAAAATACTTTATTTATTTTATGCAATATTGGTCGGCTTTGATGTCTTAATTTGCCCGATTGATCAATGAAGTAATTGATCAGCTCCACAAAATAAGACATTGCATGTTATATTTAATGTTTATCAGTATTTTTAAAGATTTGTTTCCCATGCATTACAATTGAGGTCAATTGTATTGGCGTTTTCGCTTTTCGTGGGCGGAGCTAGGCCCTATCCCTCGCGAATGGCGGTGGTCAACTGCAGAGTAAATATAACAGTGTTTTTTTTTTTTTTAGATATATTGTTCCATCTTCTGATGGAATCAGTTATCGTTTTTTCAAACTTGTTGATCGCTGATCGGCTGAAAAAAATCCTGATAGTGTAAAACCTAATTGGAATATTTATTTTAGTAATGCTGAGGGGGAAGCATTGTGTGCACAGGAGGAAATGTAAAATAATGACAATTAACTAAAACTGAAATAGTTAACTTTCGCAGGGCCATTTTATGTTGGTATGTTGTTGTTTTTAACTGTAAAGATGCTCGGGCTATTTTCCCTGCTTAGTTAAACTATATAACAGGAAAATGTATGAAATGAGAAGATCATGACACTCCAAACGAGACCCGCCTTTTTCCCTCTTCACCCCATTTGGGGTCGCTCGGTGGGCAACGGACTGCCTGCCTGCGACCAGCTTCTCCCCCTCGTGTGCTTGCTGGCTTGGCGCCTCCCCTCTTTTCTCCTCTCCTCTATAAATGTGCACAATCTGCTCCTTGTGTGCACTCACAGACAGATCGAGTAAGAGCAACTGCGGCCTCACGGGATATTTACACACCAGAAGCAAGCCTTGTCAAAAAGAAAAAGAAGAAGGAGTTGAATTCACATCTCTTGCTCAGCGCCATACAATTGTTGATTTTCTCGTTGTCTGCGATGAAGGCTGTTCCTCCCGTGCACCCCCAGGACTCTTCGTCTTACTCCTCCTCCTCCTCCTCCTCCAGCAACAGCAGCAGCAGCAGCAGCAGCAGCAGGCAGCTCTCCCTCCACTATCTGACCAAGCAGAGCCTCGCCGTCGCCCGGTCCAGGATGGCAGAAGAGGACCGGCACTGTCTGCAATACGACATGAACGACTGCTACAGCCGACTGAAGCGCCTCGTGCCCACCATTCCGCAGGATAAAAAAGTCAGCAAAGTGGAGATCCTCCAGCACGTCATTGACTACATCCTGGACCTGCAGCTGGCCTTGGGGACGCACCCTTCTCTCCACAAACAAGCGCCTCAGCGGACCGGAACCTGCGTTCCTCTGGCGTCCAACCCCAGCCGAACGCCGCTCACAGTGCTCAACATTGACCACCACCAGGTACCAGTTGTTTACTACGATCGTGTTCACGGACTAGACCGACAAAGCAGACAAAGCGCGTCACCCTGGTTTTATGTCATTGTCCCGGCAAAGGGAGCCAAATAATTTGCGAAATACACACACGTGCTTCTGCTGAACGATATGGCGCATGAAAAGGCGCTTTTGGCGTTTCTTCGATTGCGCACTTGATTGCGGGCTTTCTGATTTGCATGATAATGATTAGTGTGGGTCAGAGGCCCACCTCAACCCACGGCTGGTGAAGTACCTCAGCCTGCAGTCCACTCCACTGCGCACAAAAAGGGCAATTTGTTATTCAATAGGCCATAAAATCATTTATTGTGCTTGCAATTTATCCATGTAATGCATTCTTTTTAGGCCATTTGACACTGCTTTAATAAAGCTGAAACATTAGATTTACTGTGCTGCATCTCATTTGATATCTGTCTCTTTTATTTTTAATTTAGAGGACGTCAATCGTCAAAAAGCCTGAGGACTCAATTTTATGCCGCTGAAGCAAGCCGTTGGTAAGTGTTATTATTTTTCATTATGCTGTTGTTAATCAAATTATTTTAATCTACACACATGTATAGCTTTTAAACACCGAAGCACAAATATCGCCATGAAACGGTGTAAAAATAATTGAGGAACATGAAGAGAGGCAGCTGTGCTTTGTGCAATAACGGTCACCGGTGTAGCAATCACAGAAGCAGCTAGGGTTCAAACATCACATTGGCCCCTCTTTGAGTCTTTGACTCTCTGTAAAATCGGCGCATACAGCATTTTTTCTGTGGCGTTGGATTTCAAGTGTACAGGCCTCCCGGAGGTCCGCCAGCAGCCTGACAAGCCGTGTGGATGTTGTTTGACCTGGTTTGTTTTGGGTTGTTGATCAAGCATGGCCTCTGTTTTGTTGGTGGCGCCAGTCAGTCTGGAGCTGTGAAGCTCACCCCCCCACCTCTATTCATGCCCTCCACAGGTGTGCAGGCTGCACTGAAGCGCTCCAAAGCCAGCAAAGCTTCGCCAGGGACTCACAGCCAACTGGATGCACAATCACAAGGAAACTATTGGAAGGAACTCATCTTAAATATCATGATAATTTTTGTTCCATAGAGCATGGAATGAGCATAAAGATCATCAACTTTTTTTCTTCATATTTTCTTTTTAAAAATCAATTTACAGAGTGACTTTTTTTTCTTTCTTTTTTTTTTGAAAACCCCAATCGTGAACAAGCATTACATGAAAACCTTTTGTGAATTGTGCTTCAAGAAAAAGTGAGTTTAAAGCTTTACTGAACTGCAAAATTGCTGTATATATTTTGGACATCTATTGTTTCAAATAGATGATTTGTGTCGAGCAGGGATGTCGTTCCTGTGATATTGTAAAGAAGAACAATTCAATTCGAAAATCAATTAAGATTGTACATGAAAAGAAACAAACGTTCTATGATCAAAGTATGTGCAAGGAATACATATATCCTTCAAATAGACTATTGTAATTATAAGATATTTTTATTAAAACTGTTGTGGGTCGTTTTTTGTAAATATTGTGTTTCCACTTTGAAGTCTTTAGTGAATGAATGTGCTTTTGTCCTCACATGATGATATCGGTTAACTTTGCAATGTTTTGGAATAGTTGAATATGTAGCATGTCAGGCTCATTGCAGACACGTCAAATGTGCACTGAAGCAGGCCGCCCTGTGTAGAGAAGTTTCGTTTTTAATTTGCTCAGCTTTCACATGTTTTTATACTCACTAACTATGACGCTTGACCCATTTGGGGCAACTGGTCGCTCAGCTATTTTGTATGTCATTGGGTTGTTGTTGCTATTGTTGTTGTTGTTTTTTTAAACGAGAAGGCCCAAGTTCATTATTTTAGAATGCAATCTTGTGAAAAGAAAAGAAAAAAGAATCCACAACACGCAGCACTTCTGACAATGTACAATGTCATATCTAGAAATGCAATTGTTCTGAATGATGCTATAAAATAATTTTTGATTTGATTAGGAAAGTGTGACCATTAATTAGGTGGACAAAAAATTATTGTGATTGAGCATGTTTTTCTGCAATCATAAACTAATTTCAGCAGATATACTTTTTTTTTTCATGACACCGGACACCGAATTTACCTCACCACCCTCGTGCCAGTGTGGGAGGGCACATGTACATGACTGTCAGCTGCACTGTTGGAATTGACCTTCACTGGCTTGCGAGGAGTTGTCAAAACAATTAAAGTTTCCAGGAAGAACTGCGTCGTCTCATTATTTGTCTCCATAGGTATCATGTTTGCTGTGCTGGTGCAGGCAAGTGAAATAATGAGGCCAAAGAAGGAGGGGGGGATAAATGTAAGGGGGGAAGCATTTCGATAACAATTTTAATTTGAACCCGAATAGTAAAGCACAACCTTATTTTGCAGAGATAGGCATTTTTTCCCCCTTTTTTTCTTTTCTTCTTTTTAATTTTTTTTTAAAACTAAATTTGTATTAAACTTTTGCTGGCATTATTTGTGTTTATTCTTTTTAAAATTAATATCATTATTATTATTGACACTTTATGGGTAATTAAACATGCCCTTGGTCAAACTGACCCAAAGACAATATTGATATTCATGTGAAACAAAATCTAGAATGAACAAAAAAAAGGATTAAATGTGTAATGCTGTGCCTTTTAAAAAACGTTTTCCTTTAAAAATAATAATAACAATTTAACAATTGAATTAGCGTTCTTTATTGGATGGATTTTTTTGGGGGGTAGATAAAACTTCTCACGGGTCATATTGAACATAACAGGAAGGTTAAGATATTTCATCTATAAAATGTGAAAAATATGACATTCAGTTTATTTTCACAATATTTATCAAAAGTTGGAAACGGTCATTTACTGTATTGATTACACTGTTCTGTAGGAGTGCTGTAAATTAGTTCTAAAGATTAATTTGTTCAAGTGACTGTCGAATACTTAACACGCTTTGAGCTATGACCTATACTCAACATCAGTGAAAATAACACCTAAAATTGTTGAAGACCAAAATAGATGAAAATGCTCAATGATTTGAACTAAGACACTCCAAGCGCTGATAGTGCTCGGTGTCACCAATAAACGGCCCGTTCAAGTCTCGGGACTACCTGGAGAGTTCTGTAATTTACTGAATGATACTTTTGAAAAGACCAAAGTGGTTTGAGCCACTAAGTTGCTCTAAACCTACTGAGCTGTGCCGCACTGCTTTATGAACAAGTACAAACAATGCTGTACAAATTGCTGGTACTTTTTACAAATTGTTTTATTTCAAACAAACAGAAGCACAATGAAAAAGGAACACAGGAGGTATAGGTACTCATTTTATGTACCGCAGCAGACACTGAGGCCGCACGGCTTGTCTCGCCCAATAGGTGGCTGAAACAGGCTAGCAAACCTACGATCCGAATGAGGGGGGAAAAAATCGCTATCTTCCTAGTTGTGTTTAATAACCTTTGAAAGGTATTATTTAATTACTTTATTAAGTGTAATCTTTGCGTGTTCAAAATAATTGAATTGAGATCTCATGAAGAAGTTTTCCTTCCAAGGATTTATTAAGAGCTCTTAAGACACAAAAGAAAGCTTACATTTGAAAGCAATGTCCAGCCTCAAGTGTGTACCAAGTAGAAAACACCCACTCTTTTTATACATGAAAAAGGTTTCTCTCCAACTCTCAGGCTGGACAAAGGGTTAGTAATTATAATAAGCAGACATGTGATATACCGACATGTTTACTCCAGCTCCCCTACCAGCCCGGAAATATGATGTAGACAGGTTTTGATCTTGGACCTTCAGTTTTTATGACATAATGAGTAATGGCATGAGAACTTGACTCCCTTTAAAACATACACATTCTTATCTTCATGAGAACTTGACTCCCTTTAAAACATACACATTATTATCTTCATGAGAACTTGACTCCCTTTAAAACATACACATTCTTATCTCAAGAGCTGAGAGTAAAAAGTTCCAATATATTTCACAACAACATTATCACAATGTTATTCCTTTAACTACACAGTTATATGGCATCTATATACTTATAAGTAAATAAATAAACAGTAAAAATATAAATTGAAAATGTTAAATGTCAACACCTTGCAGGTTTGCTATCAAACCTGGGTTCTGTGTAAAATCAAAGTTGTCTATCTGCTACCGCTCTGATGCAAAGGCTAGAGAGGTTAGAGCTCTTGGAACATTACTGTAGCTGTCATCCTGGCCATTCAGCTAGCTACAGCGCTATATGTGAGATTATACAGTATATTTCTTCCCTTTAGGTTTTTTTTCTTGTGTCCTCTAAATCTTGCTGAATGTGGGTTAAGGTCCTTAAACCCTGTGGATATCACACACGTACCTGTCAGATGTGGCCCACACTTTGTGCATGTGTGTGTACGCGTGTACGTGTGTGTAGAGTGTAGACCCTAACTTTGCTTCCTCGTGATGTGATTCACCTGCCATGACTGCCATTTTCAATGTTTTTTTTTAGATGAAAGAAAGCTAAACCCTTCACAACACCTTTAATTAATTTAATTGAAAAGCTTCTGTTTCACGCTATCTTACACCTGCACCGCCTTTGATTAATTATATGCACAATCATTCAAAAATGTTCTCTGCATTAAACTGATTTTAAACGATAGCATCTGTTAGCGCATATGAAATGAACATCAGTCCGTTGATGCGTGCTTATCATCTATTGGCACCACATACATAGTACATTTACATTCTTGGATTTGCTAAAAGGTGTCTTTAATATCAAGGAAGAGATTGACAATTCATACATGATTCTAATGTGTTTGTAATCTGGTGAAATTAGACACACGTGAAAACACATTTCTGTATTTAAAAGTATTATAGATTGACCACAGCCGCATATTTGGTTCACCTGTAAAATATTTGTTTAAATATATATTTATTTATTTTGTATAAATACAATTATTGAATCACAATTCTGCCAATACAAAGATAATTATTCTCTGTTTATGTTTTTCCCATATACATACTGTTAACTAGCTGTTTGTAATGTGTTCTGTTTTTAGTCTCATAATCTCATAAAATACTAAAGGTAACGTAATATCAGCATTAGTTTTTTTTCTGCCAATTTATTCTACTGCAAACAAGAACCACAACAGTGATCATAGTGTAAATGTAAATACCAGACCGAGAGCCATATGCTACCAAACCACATTGAGAGAATGAACAAAAACAGTTAAGTGATCACCAGATTCCGACACAAGTTTTATTTTGAAAACAGCCTGTCTGCACAAATGTAAAAATATTTCTGTTTTTTTCAACAATAACCTTTAACCTCCATTGAATAAAAAATATATATATTTTCGAGAGGATGTAAAAATAAACAACTGAAATGTGTTCAGCATGAATCCTCACTATTTTCCTAATATCAGCACGCACTTGCTACCATTTAAAGTGTCTCAGATTACCCCCAAATGAAATGTGTTCTAGTAGGCTTTTCCTGACAATGCTTTATGCTTTCTAGCAGAAGCCTGATGGATTTGTGCTAACCTTTTAACCTTTAACACTAACTGCTATTTCAAACTTTTCATTATTGCGTTCACCTTGTCAAAGGACCTACTGCAAGTGAAGAAAAACTGCCCGAAGTATGATGCTGCCACCCAACATGCTTCACTGTAGCTGTGATGCTCTTTTTCAGAGAAGTGACTTTTCAATGTTGTCCCCATACCAAAATCTCCCAAACACATAGACAATGTGATTGGCTAACAATGAACGCAGCCAAATCCTCGTTATAAAAAGGTGTGCAGACTTGTGCAACCACATTATTTCAGCTGTCTGTTCTTACTTCCCCTCCTGAAAAGTTTCGGTAAAATTTAACTAAGTTGAGCAAGTGAAAATTTTTCATAATGATTTGTCTTCGTCTAATTGTTTTATAACACAAAAAAAAGGCATTTGAATAGGAGGGTGTAGGCCAGTGGTGTCCAAGCTACGACCTGGGGGCCATTTGCGGGCCGCCATCCATTTTTCAGTTGTCATGTAAAAATGGCATTTGACACAGTTAAAATAAAATAAAAGTTTGGAGATGGTCAAAGAAGGAGGGTGTTGTTAAAAAAATAGCTTTGAAACAAATAAGTGCCACTATTGCAAATAAATTGGTTTATATACTGTAGCATTTTTCTAGATATGCAAAAGCACAAATAAATTATTTGGCCAATTTTTTTTTAGGACTAAGCACAATTACATTATGTGGCCCTTGTGTCCTTGTGATTTTCTGTAGGCTTTTTATATCCACTGTATATATCAGTACCGTCATGCGGAGCAATCCTTGCTGATTGTCATCAATGCTAAGAACAGCCTCCAGTCTTTTAGGCCTCGTATTTTAGTTTGTACTTTTGAATAACAGAAAACACAAAGATGAACCCTGGAAAGTGTATTATGAAATTAATTTCATCTTTTTCTTCAGGGTGCAGGGTGTGCAGCGACTGTGATTCCAACACAGAGGATCTTAATTACTCAAGTCTGCACAACACACCGCGACTCAAAGCCATAAAACGAGGACGCTTGCAATTGTTGCTGCTTTGAATTAACCTTCGGCATATGTTAAACAGCAATAACAGGTTTAGCTGTGCTGTCTCACCTCCTTCTCTGGCTGATTTAACTCCACATTATGGCGTTCCGCGGGGGCCGATATCCCCGCGTGTTAATCACTGCTCTTCGCGGCGTTCGCAGAAATATATGGCGACCGCTTGCAGCTGAACGGTGGAGGACACAAACGTGCTCACTCTTGGACACTACTTGATTACACTCTAATTGCTCTAGAGTGATTAAATATCTCATGCTTCTCACTAATTGCAGCTATTTAAAGCAGCTATTAGCTTAAAATGCCTGCCACAAACAGCCGTATTCTCATAAAGTGTGAGTTGCGGTAATTTGCCTGCAATGCTCGAAATGAAGAAAAGGATTTTACTTCTGCATGTCCTTATGGCTCGTTATAAATAATGGAATATTTTTCTCTTCAAAACAAATGAATGCTTGATCCACTGAAACATTTTGATTAAATATGCCGACCCGCAAACAGGCGTAGGGTTTTAATGACATCTCATTAATTCCAATCATATTTTCCAAATTCGTATTACTCGTGGTAATTGATGCACAATTATATTTTCATTTGGGTTGCGTTTGCGTTGACATTTTGACAAACAATGATCCTACACGTTGAATGCGAGTAGGACACAGAAACACACCGTGACAGTGGGTGAGGAGGAAAAGGGGAAGGCATTGTGGAAGGAGGGAGAATTTGGCATCGCCGGTGCCAACCGAGGCTCCCGGGAGACGGGCAATGAATTACAGAAATGAGACAAATGCCAAGCTTCTCTAAATAGCAGAGAGAATGGCAGCATGCCCCTGGAGAACTCAGAGATTAGAGAAGGGAAACCACAAGTCTGCCAAGGCCCTGAAAGATTGAAGGCTTGGGGTGTGTGTGTGTGCGTGCGTGCGTGTGTGTTAGAAGGGGTGGCCAACAGCCATGTCACAGAACATGACCCTGAGGTGCAACCATCAGACAGCCAATATGGCGTGCTAAATACCGCTGCTCCATCAGGGCGGAAGCGCTCCAACTGCCTCCATTCCAACAGGTTTTTGTTCACCTAATGAGCCTAATTAATGAGGCTTCATTTACAATGTTTTGCTCCCAAAGACACAACAACGGTGACAGTTATGTCTCTGAAAAGAAAAGACTACAACAAGGAGAAAGACTGACATAGAAAATGTCTGTAAAAAGAATCCGCCGTGTAATGAACCGGCAAAAATTACATTAAACCTTTTACATTTTGTTCCAAACACCCCCAAAAATATTTATCCTACAACTAGACACAAAGATCAAATTATTTAAACAATTGTTTTTATCTGATTGTTTATTTATTTATTTTTTATTTTTATGAATTCTTGCATACGATTGAATTTTTCATAGAAAATGCAGTTTGTTGGATAGGGAAGGGATGTTCAATACCACTTAAAAAAAAGTAGTACTCAACTCTAGAATAGACACCGAGACCATGTACTGATACCACTAGTACTTTTGATAGCCTACAATTTCCCAAAAAGACAATGACAGATAATTTTAATGAAACACACACACACACAGGGAATATATATATATATATATATATATATATATATATATATATATATATATATATATATATATTTTGCATTTTCCCGAAAAATTTAATGAAATGAATGGTCATTTTCTAATCTTCTCATTTCTAGATCTAATTCCACAAGCTTAAAATAAGGCCTGGTATCGGCCCAATACCAATAGATATCTATCCCTATTTATGGGGATGCTAACGAATGTATTTTATATAAAAAATAATAATAATTACATTATTTGCGGAACAGTGGATATAAAAATTCTATCCCCCTTCCCAAAATATATACTTTTAAAAAATGCTTCTTCTTTTTTTTTTTTTTACAGTCATTAGGTTGCATAAATATGCACACCCTTAAACTAAAACTTTTTTTGCAGCACTGTTGGCTTTTATTAGATCATTCAGACTTTTAGGGTGGAAGAAGTCACATCTTGATGTGGCGATATTTCAAATTTGCCACATTTGCAAGAGCACATTCCTCCCCATTAACGTTCGGGTGAATTTAGGTTTGGACTCTGGCCGGACTGTTCCACAACATCAATCTTCTTCTGGTGAAGCCCTTTTGTTTCGACTCTCAGGTGTGCTTTGAGCCATGATCATGCTAAAAGATGAAGTGCTTCTTCATCTTTCTAGCAGAAGCCAACTCTGTTCTTAATTCTCTCCACCTTTTCTAAAGCCCTGGTTCCGGGCTGAAGAAAAACAGTATCACAGGATAATGCTGCCACCACCATGCATCAGGTATAAATTTCCTTTGGTGATGAACAGTGTCGTGTGTATACACACCTTTTAGAATTATTCCCAAAAGTTCAACCTTGGCCTAATCAGACCATAACCCATTTTTCAGTTTTTTGCAAAATGTAGCCAGAGTTGGATGCTTTTCTTTGTAAGGCTTTCATTTGTTATCCAACCTACCCTATAGCCCAGACATAAGAAAAAGATTGGAGGTTTTTGTCATGGGTTTACAGCTAGTACTTGCCAGAAATTCCTGCAAAAATTAACATTTTGCTGTTGGGCTCTTGGTAGCTTCGTTGACCATTTCCCCCTTAATCGATGTCAGTTTTGGAATTTGGACTTCCAGTTATAGTGATTTATAGTGCTGTACATTCTATTCTCCACATGCTGTCATGTCCATATTTCTTGGTATATTTAATGCCTTTGAAACTCATTTGCATCCTTGTGATATCTTGTCTGATATATTTGAACAATGAGATCTGTGGAAGCTCTCTGGGGTTGTCCTGGAAGATGTGACTAACTAGGACAGTTGAAATTTACGTGGGGTTAATTAGAGGCACTTGAAACGGTGTCAGGTGTATGTTGCTTCCCTTTTAACATGAGTTTGAATGTGATTAGTAAATTCTGAACAGTTACATCCCCCAACTACCGGAGGATGTGCAGATTAGTGCAACCACACTATCTTAGTTGTTTAATTTGACTTGAGGTGTTTTTCACTTGAGTTGTCCTGAGCTGTTATGGTCTCAATTATTAACAAAAATCTAACATTTGAACGGAGGTGTGAGGAGTTTTATATTTACTGCATGTTGAAAATGACTTAATTGCACTGAATATTTCAGTACATTACAGAGTAGTAGGGCCACTCACAAATTAAAATGATTATGTAGCCCAATCTAAAAGGAAGTGAAAGTCATATACAGTATCAACAACAACCAGAAATGCTAATGAGTTCTCTGGCTCTGAGCTCATCTGAGATGGACTGACGCATTGTGGTCTGACGAGTTCACATTTGTTTTTGGAAATTATGGACGTTGTGTCCTCTGGGTCAGAGGGGAAAAAGGGACCATATATTGTCACGGTCCGGCCAAGGAGCGGCGTGGTGTCTGTCGGCGTGTGAGGACCCAAAATGCAGGGAGGCAGGAGAACCACAACAGGAGTGCAGGCGAGACTGGCGTGCTTTATTTTACAAACTCAAAATCAAAATGACAGAACAAACTCCGGGGGTGACCGTGACAATCGGCAATGATCCCACAAGGGACTGATCACCACCCGGGAATTAAATGCACCCACACTAATTAAGGGATTAGTCACACCTGGGGCCAGGCACAAGTGGCTGAGGGCCCGGATTGGTCAGCCTGCGGAAGGGCAGGCATCCACTCAGAACCAATCGGGGCCCTCAACCAAAGCCAGCTCTACCCAGACATGACAGTACCCCCCCCTTAAGGGACGGATCCCAGACGTCCTAAACAAAGTCACTGTCTGTAGTGGGACCCGGATGAAGGCTCCGGCGTAGAGTCCAGGGGCTGCAGCGGCACAGGCGATGATGCCAGGGGCTGCAGCGGCACAGGCGATGATGCCAGGGGCTGCAGCGGCACAGGCAAATGATGCCAGGGGCTGCAGCGGCACAGGCGATGATGCCAGGGGCTGCAGCGGCTCAGGCGATGATGCCAGGGGCTGCAGCGGCTCAGGCGATGATGCCAGGGGCTGCAGCGCAGGACGTACGCCGCCGGAACTGGAAGCGGGCGCTGTACGGGGGCCGCCAGAACTGGCAACGGGCGCTCAACCAGCGCCGCCGGAAACACTGGCAACGTGCGCTCCGCGAGCGCCGCCAGAAACATCGGCACGGGCGCTGCCATCAGCGCCGCCGGAAACACTGGCAACAGACGCTACACGAGCGCCGCCAGAAACATCGGCAACAAGCGCTGCACGAGCGCCGCCAGAACTGGCCACAGGCGCTCCCCACGCGCCGCTGGAAACTGGAAGCGGGCGCTGCATGCGCACCGCCAAAACAGGAACGGTACCTGCCTCTTGATCCGCTGGGTCCGTTTATGGTGGGATCATTCTGTCACGGTCCGGCCAAGGAGCGGCGTGGTGTCTGTCGGCGTGTGAGGACCCAAAATGCAGGGAGGCAGGAGAACCACAACAGGAGTGCAGGCGAGACTGGCGTGCTTTATTTTACAAACTCAAAATCAAAATCAAAATCAAAACGACAGAACAAACTCCGGGGGTGACCGTGACAATCGGCAATGATCCCACAAGGGACTGATCACCACCCGGGAATTAAATGCACCCACACTAATTAAGGGATTAGTCACACCTGGGGCCAGGCACAAGTGGCTGAGGGCCCGGATTGGTCAGCCTGCGGAAGGGCAGGCATCCACTCAGAACCAATCGGGGCCCTCAACCAAAGCCAGCTCTACCCAGACATGACATATATATTATATATATTTTGTAAATTGCAAATTAGTTATCATGAAATTGTTTTCTCTTTGTACAGTATTGTGACTTTATTCTCTGCCAGTCTTTGTCAAACGTTTTATCAACAAGACAGACAAACAGAAAGACAAACAGAAATACATTTAGATTCCCTCAGACAAAATTGTCTCTTGAGGGGGAACCACGGGAATTATATCAGTATAAGTATTTCAATGACTGCCTGAGGGGAAAGTACATCAAACCAAACAGAACACATTAGAGTCAGGGATGACAAATGCAGACCTTGAATAACTGCATTACATAAATGGGGAAAATTCATTTTCACTGCTCTGCAATATTTCAATCTCTGTGTTGAACAAATGTGTTTTGACATAGACAATTTAAAATGTGCACACAGAGCTATGAAAAAGTATTTCTCTCGTTCTCAAATCCTTGTTTGCCAAGCTTCATCAAACAACTGTAAATATCAAACGAAGATAACCAAAATACACATAAAAGGCCATTTTTGAATAGTGATTTTATTTATTAAGGGAAAAAATACTATTCAAAGCTATCTGACTCTGCGTGAAAAAGCACTCGCCTCCCTTTTTAAATCATGAATTAACTTTTTTTGGAGAGCTGCTTTCATTTCACTGATCACGCTTTACCTCCAAACCTCCTCAATCAAGGAATCACTTCAAGAAATCACTGAAATAAAACCAGTCTGAAAAACTAAAGTGGATTGCAGGCCTTCCACTCCTCAGTTAAAGTCAGTGTTTAGGGCTCAACAATACTGGGTGAAAATGGCAACCGTTTTGGAGGTCCAAGGTGAAAACCACTGCTGAAAAAAAGAACATAATAGATTGTCTCGATTTTTCTGAATAATGCCCTAGATTTTGGAAAATATTTAATTGACTGACAAGACTGAAGCTGAACTTTTTAGAGCGTGTGTGTCTCGTTAATTCGTGAATGTAATACAGCATTTCAGAAAACATCATCCAGACAGTCAAATGTGGTGGTGGTAGTGTGATGGTCTGGGGCTGCTTTTCTACTTCAGGACGTGGAGGACCTGTTATTGATGCAAGTTGAAGTGCACTTGGGTTCTGCGGGAGGTTATCAACTTAAAACACACAAGCAGGTCCACTTCTGAAAAAAAGAAAAGAAGAAAAGGGTCTTGGAGTGGCGTAGTCAAAGTCCAGACTTGAATCTGAGGCCGTTCATATCAATATGGAATCTAGGGCAGCACAGTGGTCTAGTGGTAAGCACATCTGCCTCATAGCTTCAAGGTACAGGGTTCTAATATTGGCTCCGTCCTTCTTCCGGGAATTTTGTGGGCCCTTTTTTCAGAGTCAGGTGTACGTGTGCTTGCCGTGAAAACTGGTGCATCTTCATTTTCGAGCTGGGGGAAGTCTAGTTTACCGTGTTAGACATTTTCTATCACATGCCCCTTGCACACCTAACAATTTGGTGACAGAAAGTAGAATCGACTTTATACCAGGTGAAACCAAGTCTAAGTTGTGGTGCATGTGTTGTAACGCCTCTTGACCACGTCATCCCCGTGCCTTGTTCTCCGGGCATGGCTCATCGATTTATGCTCGGATCAACATTATACTGATGTAACAGCTGCATTAAGTTTGGGTTAACTGGTCATGCCTGAAGAGAGAGAAACAAGGATGACATTATAGGAAGGCCATTGTTGCTGTGTAGCCATCTCAGACGGCAAGATTAATCGATAAGCGGAATTATTTCCAGAAATTGATACTGGAATTAGTTTCTCAAAAACAATCAGTTTTTGATTCTTATACCTCAGTTTGAGACAGTTGGACCTATGGCAGCACAACCTCAATTTAGCAAAATGTACAAATTGAGTCATAGTTATTGTGAATATTTGCAAATAAACATATCTAAAATAGCAGTAGCTGACCATACATTCTTGGGTTACGTGAGGAAAATTTATTGCACACTGTTCATAATGTTTAAATGAAGATACAATTCATCTTTTTTTGGTTAAAAATATATCTTATGTTAATCCCTGATTTACTTTTATTTCTAATATTACATTCAACAAGCATCCCCTTCCTAATACAATAATAAATGAAAACATTTTTACAAAATGTAGCAGTCCGGCATTATGTCTTTGCTATGGCTGTGTTTCTTCACATCAAATTTCTCATTCATATTTTCTAATACATTCAAACGCACACGCGGCATGAGGCACAACAGGAAAGAAGCGAGAAGAAATTGGAACCAAATGAAACGGCGAAAGCTGTGTGTCTGATCCCTCCATATGTTTCCATATAGATATCAAGCCATCGATTATGACTGTTGTCATCTAGTTGGCAGCCATTAGTCTTTTGGCTTTGACATACAGTCAACAACTAATTTACATGCTAATGTTTTCCAGATTTGGTCTCAGTCGGAGTAACACACACACACACACCTCCCGAAATGACTCCTTTTATTGAATTGATGTTCTGATTGGACAGATGGCCACTCCTCAATATCACAGATGCCTGTTTGTGTTGGGCTCAGGGTATTCTTGGCAAAGGCTGGTTTGAGGAGGGGTGGAGGATTTCCCCATCTTATGAATAAACAACAATAATTATCGAGATAAACAACAACATTATCTGGCATCTGAACCTTGACGGCGATCAATTATGGTCATTACTGTCACATCATGTGCTACAGTCGGCTTTTAATCACTGTTGAGAAAGGGCGAAAGTTTAGGCACGGTATCAGTCACCGGGCTTAATTGATTTGTTCTTGTGCTTGCCAAGACTGCAATCAATACAGACAAATGTGCTCAAATCTATCAAAGCGCAGTGAGGACTGATGCAAAAAACACAAACAGCTGCAGCAGGTGAAGAGAAAAAGCCCAGTAGAATCACGTATTTCTTGACTCTCACTCCGCCTCCTCCCACACATCTCGTCCTCATCGAGATGTGTTAAACAACTCAGGTCAGAGTATAGGACATTGTCTTGTTGCATGATAAGCTTCTTGGATGAATTTTTTTCTGTAAATTGCCAGACTAAACGTTTTTTTTTTAGACGTCAGAATTAATTCTGCTTCCGCCACCCATGAGTTACATCATCAATAAAGACGAGTGAGCCCGTTCCAGAATCAGCGATGCAAGTCCATACCATGACGACTGCAGGTGTGAATAAGTGAGAATGTTTTCTCTGACTCATTATGCTCTACAATTGATTGGCAGTCCACAGTGCTTGTTTGCCACTCATCAACAGCCAGTTGGACTAGTTTCCAGCTCACCCATAACCCTTAACAGAATAGGAAGATGATGGATGGGAGAGAGAGAGAGAGAGAGAGAGAGAGAGAGAGAGACTTGATAACCAATCACATAGCTGATCAAAAGTAATCAGCACAACGCCACGGACACTGCAATCTATGTGGTAAAATGAGTAGAACAGGTGCACAAGATAAATATAGCTTGGCTTGATTAAGTAATTTTTCTACCTGTCCTGGATGATAACTCATTATGTTAATTGCAAGCCCTATTAATCATTTGAGCTGTCAAGAAATGATTGTTACACGAGAAGATTATTCGTATGGGAGCAGAGAGAAAAGCTTCGGCCTTTTGCCATTCAGCAATGTGGCAAAAAAATCACACATTGGAATGAAAGTCATTGAGCGTAGCATTAGAAATGTATGCATACACTAACAAAAAACAATCAATGATAATAATGATCCATTATAACGCTGAAAGTGAAGAAGAAAATTACACATGTACAGCTTGTTATCTCGAAGGTACTATGTCACAACGAAATGCCTAAGCAAATAAGATCACTCAGAGAGTTCAGAACAATGCCAACAAGGCAACATTGCTCACCTGCAACACATTTTGACGAATGACCTCAATCTACAATCTAAAAAGCTGAGAAGAGCTGATTTCATCCAGTTTCAGAATTTATTTTGTATCTAAAGCAAGCATTTTCATAGTCTTGCCTGCTGCTCCCATTTTTAAGATTAATACTAGAAATCATGATTGATGAATCATGATTTTAGAAATATAATAAAGATGATAACGATAATAAGAATACGCTATGAATACAGAGGCCCTTGCAGTGACAAATCATAAGACTGCTTGTAGCTCCAATTTTGGCTAGCAACAAAAAGTAAAAAACTAACCAAGCAACTTCTCAGAGGGGAGGCAGGGGTGGCACATGCCCCTGCTCAAATGTGATTGGACCTCGCAGGCACCAAATGATTGACATCAATCATTCGGCAGTTGCGCCGCACGTCTTGCAAAGCAGCCTGCCAGCATTATGATCAATCAGATGCCTACTAATTGTTATGCCCCTCTTGCACAGTAGCTGGCGCTATTTACCACAAAATGTTGAAATCCACCTCACTAAGAGTCTGGAGAAGAAGAATTTCCCGAGTCCAATCAAGATGACATGTTTTTGGCGATGTCGTGTTGGTTACCCCGTGAGACGTGAGTGGCTGTTTAAAATAACTTTTACAGTATGTTCGAAAAGATTGTTTTGGACCGACATCAATAAGTTAACGTATTGCACAAACTTAATATAAATGCATGAGTTGAATGACGAACAGAGACGGGAAACAGGCCTTCCAAGTTAAAAGCATAGATTTCAAAACAAGATATTTTAACATCACACACAAAAAAGCTTGAACAATACTTAACACTTATTATATATATATATATATATATATATATATGCCTTAAGTTTTTAGTCCAGAATTGGGGGATTTAATCACATTAATAACAATATGTGGCTGTAAATAAATTATGAGGAACTATTTTTTTCATAGGGTGTGTGGGAAAAAATAAGGGGACAAAATGTGACTTGTTTCTTAAACAAATTAAACTAAACAAGTGTATGCGTTAAAATTCCGTTCATGTTAAACACTGATGTTAATTATTTCATAGACTTTGAATGTTTTTGTACATTGTTAATAAACAGCACATTATGTGCAAAAATCTCCTGCATGCTCAATATGTACTTAAATATATTTCAACATTTAGAGACTGCGATTGAAATTAATTTATTATGAAACAAATTATTTGGCATAATCTTTGGATACCCTGAAGTATCCCCCCCTTATAAATGTCTGCCCCTGCCAGTGCCGATAGAGCTTGCTAAACTACAATGGTTGGTTGGAGGACTTGTTGGTCAAGATGCTAATTATCTCAGTCGCATAGCGCTAATGCTAAACAACAAGTTAGCAAAATGAGCAAAAAAACCGACCTATTTGGAGAGAGGGAGCTCAGTATTGTTCATTCGGTAATCTTATCGATTAGACATGTCATCATCATTGCGCTCTCTCTCTTTTTTTGTCTTTTTCTTTTTTTTGTATGTGCGTGAGAATGTGCAAGTGTCCCATACCTGTCATCTAAACCGAATACTTCAGAATCCAGCTAGAGTCGTGAGGTTGTCAGGAGAGCCGAGGAAGGATCAAAGAAAAGAAAGAAAAGTGAAATCCGGCACCGACCAGACATCACCTACTACCCCAGAAACATCTAAATTCCAACAAATTAGGGAGACCTCAAGAGACCAAAGGAAAGACTGAGGAGAGGAAGGAAGGATAAATGAAGCAGAGTGAGCTCCACAGTGAATTACTCATGGACTTTAGATTTGTTCTGTGGTGCCTTGTTACGTTGGCGCGTTTAAGGAGGGCGCACATAAAAATGTGGCTTCACATTTATTGTTACATCTACAAAATACCCCAGTTTTTGTGTTGCCCGTATCATTCATAAGAATTACCATATAGTGACCTCACCATATTAAAGCGTTGTTATGGTGTTTGTGCTGCTAGTACAGGTACATAAAAATACATAGTGGATTTGTGTTTGTTGTTGTAGCCTTTTATCAATCAGCCACCCTTGGTGTGGACTTGTATGAACTGGTCCGTGGTAGAAAAAAGGTTGAGGTCTCTTAAATTCGAAATGATCTAGTATTTTAGTAAAAATCGTTTTAGAAGTACTTGCATGTCCAAATTGTTTGCAAAGTGAATGCTCATAGGTAGTATAGAAATATATGATATAGCAGGTTAAACCTCAGTATAGCAGGGGAAATCAAAAGTGTTTGACTGTTTTTGCGCACGTAAAGATTTTGCGGTTTGATGGTAGGGTGCTGCAGGCTTACACTTTTAATGAGGAGCAGACACACACAACCACCGCCACATAATACACATTATAGTACGTAGATGTTAGACCCTTGCAAAATCTCACTACACGGCGAAAGGACACTACCGCATTCCATGTGTCCACAGTCACACATGAGATAGAAAGACACAAAGAAGAGCAGCAGGCTGGCGCAGACGTTATCATTCTATATCTGTGCTTGGAGCCGCACAAGTCTCCAAGGCTGCTATCAGCTCCCCCATTATCTCGGAGAGAGTGCTGGAGGAGAGGGAGCCGCCAACACCCTTCCTCATCTCTTCCTCCCATACCTCCCCTGCACACACATACAAAAAGTAGCAACTTGTTAAAAGTGCGGAAATGAAAGGCCTGTCCCTCTGGACAGCACGAGTTACAGAGTTTTGCAGCTGAGGCAAGTTTGGTGACAACAACAGAAGTCTCATAAACAACAAAGATGCAGTACAAAGACAAGGAGGGTAAAGGAGATAAAGAAAATTGCAAACTGTGGGGTATTTCTTTGTATTGTAATGATAATGTATGTGGATCAGTGAAAATAATCTAGGTGGAGGGGTGCGGAAGCATGGAACTGTCAATGTGGAGTAAACATATGATTGACCGGCAAACACATTTTAACATATTTGCAAATATGTGCTAACGTATTTAAATATACTCAATAAAAATATAAACGCAACACTTTTGTTTTTGCTTTTTTTGTTTTTTATGAGATGAACTGAAAGATATAAAACTTCTTCCACATACACAATATCACCATTTCTCTCAAATATTGTTCACAAACAAGTCTAAATCCTTTGCTTAGAAAAACAGTTTTCTGGGTCCACAGAGAGCCCCCCCAAAAAAAATACAAATAAATATATAAACAAAACAAAACTGCACCTGTCAGCAGTGGCATTTTATTGTGGGCAGTCTAAGGCACATCTTTGCACTAATCATGGTGTCCAATCAGCATCTTGATATGGCACACTTGTGAGGTGGGATGGATTATCTCGGCAAAGGAGAAGTGCTCACAGATTTAGACTGGTTTGTGGTATGTGGAAGAAGTTTTAGATTTTTGAGTTCATCTCATAAAAAATGGGAGCAAAAACAAAAGTGTTGCGTTTATATTTTTGTAGAGTGTACATTACGTTCGAACGTACTTCCAAATACATTTAAACATACGTTCGAAAGCACTTGTAGGTTAAATGCAAAAAAAAAATATGCCACATGGTATTGACTTGAACATGCGCAAGTAAAAATAAAAAAGTTTTTCTGCATTTGGCCTACATTATTACTAATAAATTCCCAAATTAAGTAAGTTAACTCATTCACTGCCATTGACGGCTATAGACGTCAAAAATTCATTTGAACTATTTCTATTAGTTAAACATTTTTTTTCCATTTTTGTTAACAAGAATGTGAAAACCTATAACTTTTTTATTGTACATAGATGTAAAATTTGTGATTAATTGTGAGTTAAATAGTGACGTCATGCAATTAATTACAATTAACATTTTAATTGCCTGACGCCCCTAATTTTTTATGATCTTTTCTTTTTTTTTTAAATCATGTCAGGTGAATAAAAACTTTTTATTGTAATTACTCTCATGACTTCAATAATTAACTCACGATTAATCACAAATTTCATATCTGTTCTAAATGTACAATATTTATTTTTTTAGGTTTTCATACTCTTATTAACAAAAGTAGAAAAAGTGGAAAACAAATAGAAATAGTTCAAATGAATTTTTGATGTCTATAGCCGTCAATGGCAGTGAATGAGTTAACATTGTTGATTTGTAATATTTATGCTTTTTATTATGTATGCAGTGCATGATTTCCATTCGGCATTTTTTCCCATAATGCTGCAGTGTCTGCGTAAGTGCAAGTCAATACCCCGTGGCATTATGGGAAAAAATGCAAAGACTTAGCATTTAGCCATGTTTGAACGTATTAGCAAATACGTTTAAATGTATTTGCCAGTCAAAAATGTTAACTCCACATCCACATTGGTAGTCCCATACTTCCGTAGAGGGAAAACGTAAACATTAATCAGATTAAACTTTTTGAAAAAATTTTTAGAACTACAGTATCTTTAAATAATATATTTCCTGGAATGCTAGGAATGTTTATTTACTCAACTGATGATGGTCTTTTATTTGTACAACACACTTTCTGAATCAAGCAAGAGCATCTGTGCGAGTTCAAATATAAATTGAAACTAAATAGAAAGACAATCATAAAGAGAATTGAGAACAATGGCTACAAACAGCGAGACAACGAACATACACCCAAAAATGAACCGGCACATAACGGAAGATCATACTATTTACTGTACTGTAATAACGCATTCAGTACTAGATGGTAAGACCGAAAGAGAAATCTTTTGCCTCAGATTTTGAATATGAAAACTATATTAAATAAGTATCTACTGTCTATTGAAGGCATCAACACCTAATTCATCATTTAATTTGAAATGACATCATGAACTCATTGTCCCATTTCTTGTTTAAATTTTTGCTTTCAGGAATAATTGTCTGTACTTTTGCACACGTATCACAAATTTGATCATAAATCATTGGAGGAGTGCGGAATGGGTTTTGTCATTTTAGGTTGCAATTCACCGACACTTTATTTGTATTATTTTTTCATCAAAATGGCCTTTATAAATGTTTTACTTTTTTGTACTGATGGCCTACATGGTTGCTCCATTAGTATGATACAGCTGTCCTCAGCGTTCCATTGCGCTGATGGACGGGTATCGTTCCAAATAGGTAGCAATGTGCCACCCGGATTCTGCCAGACCCTCATTTGTGATATGGAGACGCGTAAGACACACTACAATAAAACAGCATACAAATATACACAGTTTGTTGCTTTTCAGATTCAAAGTCAGGATTATCATGAATGCTGTGAATCCAGTTGTGCGAAAATGACCGCAATCTCCATGAGAGCGCCAGGCTTTCTACATGGTATGTCAGATTCTAAATTCAATGTTCATGCCAATAATAATCAATGTGATGGTAGAATCTTCTCTTCTTCCTTTCTGCACTGGTCTAAAAATACTAACAGCTGCTGATTAGGTCGATGAGAAGACACAGAGCATTACCAGAGCGAAATGCTAAAAGGGGAGAGATGGCAGTCCTTGGAGATGAAAGGAGCTGCACACTTCACATTGTGGCGTGGGCCCGAATGTGAGAAAGAACAACCAAATATAGTGAGAAAATCAATAATTAATGGCAAATGTTGTGTGTAATAATTTGGTACTTCTGGTAAAAGCACCTTCATCGCAAGCTGTGTTAGTCTACAGGGATGAGCTGCTCGGGAACTGGTGATCCACTTTGCAATTTACAGCAATGCTGCATTCAAGACAGATGGGAATCAGAACAATTTGGATTCAGTCTTAAGACAAATTGTTTTGGTATTTGTTGGGAAAATTCTAGTGTGAGATCATACACATTTATGCCTTCAAAGCACCCGGACTTACTGTGCCTACTAGCAAAAACTGGAGGAGGCTCGGTTATGTTCTCAGGCTGTTTTGTTGCATTCGGTACAGGAAGTCTTCAATCTGTGCAGGGTACAATTACATATCAAAGTTGTCAAGATTTGTGCATTCTAGAGAGAGTGCGTCAGAAACCTTGAACTCAGCCACAGGTTATGTATCCACCGACATGATAAAGACCTAAAACACACCACTAAAAATTCAGAGGTGGCCCTCATTCGTAAGCTATTGAACATCTGTGAGGCGAAGCAGTTTTTGCCAAAAGTCCTGCCGACAACTGCAGAAGTCTCATTGAGAATGACGGAAATCGTTTGATGGCAGTGCCTGCCTCAAAATGTTATAAAGGTTAAAAAAAAGAAAAAAAACATATCAAGTTAATGGTACCATCATTTTACAAATGAAAATACTTTCTAATAGTGTTTTAATCCTACAACGCCAAATATATTATATTAAATACTAGACATTTTTAGCTCTCTATTTCATGAGTATAATATTTTTTTCCCATTAAAAACCTGATGTATATGGTCTGACACATGCATTGCACGGGTAATCCATTAGAGGGCAGTATCGCCCATCTGATGGCTTTGGCAATTGAGAAAGGAGAGACACCTATACTTATTAATAGTGGGAAATATTCTTTCAGATTTTTGGAAATACTAATATGTTCGATATGTCTGTTTATTATTAGATTTTTGACAGTTATAAATGAATGAATTTAAAGCATTGTGACCGGATGTATCAAATATGACACAAATCAAAAGTCATATATAGAAGTTGATTTTCCCAACCAAAAATTATTTTGTTCAAAAGAACCAATAAATACTCTATTTACAAAGAATCAGAATTTTCTCTCATATATTTCATGGTTCAGGTTTTTTAAAGTTAAATTAATTTATCCAGCAGGCTTAGACAATTGGTGGGGGGGGGACTCAAAATAGGACTAGCCATAGAAATGGAATCTAATTAATTAAGGAAGACTAATGCTGGAGATTAAAGATCTGCTTCAAACATTAAGCAAAAAAATAAAGCTGCTGCTAATTTAATGGCAAATAGTGTGGTTAATAATTTGTATATCTGACCAAAATATCAGTGCCTTGCCAATCATGAAACTTACCATATATTACTGCTACCATACATGCACACAAAGATACATTGCATGGGACCGCCTGACTCGGCAAAAGTGATGGTCACACTTTCATGGGACGGTGAGTCAGCAGATGGGCCGGGGCCTTGCACCCTTTCCATTCTGCAACAGTGTGAGATGACATGTACCAAACACTTTCTTGAGGATGTGAAACACATACACAGCATTTCTTGGCAAAACAAAAAGTGATTTGAAATTAAAAAATATCAGTTTTGATTTAGAGGATGCATCAAATCAAACAAAACCAAATCCTTTCCACTTTAATGGCGATACGCACTGAACTGACTTTTATTGGAGAGAAGCACACCCCTACTATGTCCTATTTCTAACAACAACTTATTTTATTAATTATAATTTTTTCGGGAAATAAAATTTACACTGCTGTTTATTTTCTTCATTGCACACCACACAGACAAGCAGATATCACACATGCAGGTTTGCAAGGACAGATGTCAGAGTGAAAGGGCCAAGCAAACGATGCTGCACCTCTTCAACTAGTCTTGGATGGGTTTACTAGCATTTTTCCAACAACTAGTTTCCAGATTGAAAGATTGCCTTCCGAAAGAGGGAACAGCAGCATTGTGTTAATATTCAGATGAAGCAATGACCCCCACCCCACCCGCACCCCAACACACACACACACTGACACACAAATATACACTCGTGAAATCCTGCATATAACTTCCCCTAATATTCCGACACTGCATTATTTATTATATGCATAATGTTTCTAAGCAAGATAAGTAATACACAGAATAATGCCGGTTGGTTAATGGAAGCGTCTTGTTGACTTTATGAAATACTATTCATCAAAACTGAGACAAATTTGATTTGGGGCTGTGAATTATTCACAAGCAGGATTGATAATCTTATCAAGCAAAACCAATAAAAATGGCATCATGTGGTTAGTTTTTTCTGCTGTCGGTGCACCAATTGCATTTGCCGCACACAGTAAAGTGCACCAATGTGTATAGAGTAATTTAAGCAATTATGTATTACTTTTATTTGTATTTATTTATTTATTTAAGTTATTTAATTTAAGTTAGTTGGTTATTTTAACCATGAATGTGACCAAATTACAACAAATGTTCCATATTAATCTGAAAAATAAATAGCTTTAAAGTGATTTTTATGGGGTTTAAAATGGTTGTTAAGCAATAAATAAATAAATAAATTGTTCTTCTTGTTTGCCATAATACTTGTTTTCAAATTTTAGATAATGGAGTGTTTCATTAAAAAAAAAGAAGCTAAGCTTTTATTTTCCAATTACCTTTCTTTCCAAGAATTACCCGTTTTTAAATGATCATATGCATGCACGTGTCTAAGTCAAAATGCCAGGACCTATTTTTGGTGCCAGTCCAGCCCTATATACACGCAGCCAACTCAGCTTCTTATTGGATGCACACACCTTACAGAGCTATTCGGTAGAATAAATGATTCATGCATGAATTAATTCCTCCAGTCCATTTAGATATGTGTCCAAGCTAGACTGAAAAACTTACAGTGCTTAACGCATTAATAGACAACTAACACATTTGCGTCAGAGACCATCCAGCAACATGAAGTACCATACTTCAATGTGGACTTTTTCATTTTTTATTGGTTCTCCTCCTCCGTCTAGCACATCCGTTGAGTGTGTGAGCATTCATCAAGAGCTTTTTAATTCTTACAAACTGGAAAGCAGCCAGGAAGCCTCACAGAGCCAACCAGCGACATGCATGAGATCCTCAGCCACCCTAAACTCCTCACAAACAAGCACATCAGACACTGAGCAGGCCTTGCTCATGAGAAGAAATGCACTAATTGTTTGATTATACACATCTCCATGATAATGAATTACTACTCCATGATTCAGGGACATGGTGTGCAATGCGAATTAACACCCCAACATTCAAGCTGTGAAAGTTGATTACTCATTAGCAGGTGACTGAGTGGCACAAACCACCTTGACACCTTCCAATGCCCCGCCTCTGTGTGTGTATGTGTGTGTGTATTATTTGAATTTAAAACTGTAGTGTGCTATATTGTCCTTTACATAGTCATGCAGTTGACTCTAACAATATTGTTAGTCATGAGTAGTCAATTATTCCCCAAAAAGAAATTCAAGCTCGTTATAACTTCTATCTGAATTGAAAATTGCTGCCTACTTTACATTGCAATACACACAACATTGAATCAAATATAATTTATTCGGTCGACCAAGACCACGGCCATAATGACATCAGATTTCTATCACAACTTTGAAGTGATTATACAAACAGCTGTTGTGCTCACATTGCTGCACAACTTGTTAAAATATGACAGCTTCATTTTTGTTGTTGTGTTTTTTTATTCTCCTAATCGAGTGACCTTTACCCTCACTCCCACTACACAATCACTGATGAAGAATAAAGTCATAAAATTGTAAATCTCATATTTATAATTGTATGACTGTATTCAGAAACAAATGCCAAACCGTCTTGAAAATGCAGAGTTTCATATGTAAACAGGCAAGATGTGTCTTTTCCAAAGGTCAGCTGGAATAGCCTCCATTTCCCCTTAAGAGTATCTAAAATGGATGCGTGGACTTTATTTTTTTTTATATGGAAGTGTGGAACTGCCGTTGTGGAGTAAACATTTTTGACTGGCTATTACATTCAAACGTAGTTGTAAGTATGTTTGAACGTACTTGCAGACTAAATGCTAAAAACTAAATGCATCTTTCCCTTTAATGACATGAGATTTTGACCTGCGCATGCATAAGTAAAAAAAAAAAATTTAAAAGTTTGTTTGTCTGTTTTTGCAGCATTTGGCCTACATTATACCAATACGTATGAAAATTGAAAAGTAAACATTGCTTATTCATAATTTTTATGATTTATTATTTTGTCTGTAGTGCATGATTTTATTTTTTCACAAAATGCCACGGGATATGTGCTGGCGTAAGTTAATAAATATCATGTGATATTATGGGAAAAAAATATTTTAGCATTGAGCCTTTCATTAAGTACATTCCAATGTATTTGCCAGTCCCCCAAAAAAATTCCAATTGGCAGTTCCAAGCTTCTGTATCTTGTTAATTTTTCTGTCCAATTATAATCTTCTGTACTTACCTTTAGTAGGGTAGTAATTCAAAATAATTATATTAAAACTAGTTACTTGTATCAACGCTTAAAGTTGCATTGTGGGACTTGTCACTTTTTTTACTTGCTACTGCCACCTCTGGCCTAAATCGCAACTGCAGCCTCTGTGTCAAGCTCTTGCAAGGCGGGCCCCCCAAGCTGCGGAGCACCGGTGCAAACACTCCACGTTGAAGGGAAGACACCAGCTGAGTTAGTTAGCAAGTTAAAAAGTCAAAGCTCTCTGTACTCATTTGGGCATTGGCAGAGCATGCATGATATAGAAAAAACTTTAACATTAGCATTTTAAACTCCACAATGCACCTTTAAATTGAAAAGCCAACAGATGCAAATGAGGCACAATCCACAATTATGATTACAAATGACAATACCATTCCAAATAAGATCCAGTAATGAAATGAAGCATCAGTTGTACTGCGTTTGTCATTAAATACAGCTTTGGTACTCATACCAATAAAACTGTACTGTATTGGTTATCGTCCATTATAATATAATTACAATTTCAGGTTACCCGTCAGCGAAGATGCACTTTTTGTAACATCATGAAGGACCCTTTTCAGTGATCTTTTCCCAAGGTGGGCGTACAACAGACAATAACAAAAGGCCAACCTCATCAATAATGGGCCAAGTCAAACCATTTGTGACCTAACATAAGGTTGTAATATTTTTATAGATGTTTTTTTTATTTTTTTATTTTGCTGCAGTATTAATATGGTAATCAAAGCAGACAAAACCTTCAGCGCACAAGATAGACAGCTGCAAGTTACGTGTGTGTGTTTGCAAAAAAACCAAAATGGATAAATGTATGATGTTCAGTACATCTAGGTGTGGGTCACAGAGTATGTTTGTGAGTGGGTGTGCTTGCGCATGTGTGTGTGGGTGGGTGTGCGCGAGAAAAAGCCAGAGCGCTGCAACAAG
>NC_135440.1:9934731-9949731 GCF_051991255.1 Vanacampus margaritifer | reverse complement strand
CGGTTGCTAGGAAAGCACACAAAAAATCTACAGGTTTAACTAACCAAAGACTACTAAGAAAGACAGGAATACAGAAAAGCTAATGGCAAAGATGAAGGACCGATCAGTTTGCACTAGTAACCAGGCAATTTATTGTTAGGGGTGTAGTAAGCCTTTCACCAGAGAGGATAGACTAGTTCTCTGCAACTGTGGATAAGACACGTTTTTTGCTTCCTCTCACTTTCCAAAACATGTCAATTGCCCAAAGATGTGATTGTGTCTGTTTTGGATCTTATTCATTGGAATATTTATTAATTCATTTAAATAACCAAAGAAACGTGTGGCTCATCCGGACTCCACAGCGGTAACTTCTAAGTAAACTTTCACTACTTCCTGTCATGAATCACTCACAGCTTTACAATTTAAACGTCATGTAACCAAGATCATCTGCTAATTTCGTCACCGGTGATTGAAAAAAAAATAAAAAAAAAATTTTTCACGGTATATCATCGTATCAAAAATGTGTGTATGAGATGGGTAGTTGTAAAGGGTAAAGCTAATTCCTTTTTTTTACCTTTCACTTTACAGGTTTCCCTTTTGACAAACACTGGTCAAGTTGAAAGGTTTGAAAAAGGCTCGCAAAGCGAACTTCCCTCATTGGATGAATTTATCTGTCTGTCTGTCTGTCATGCCTTGCAGTTCTTGTGGTTTGCGTTTGCATTGCAGGTTCACAGGCTTCCTCTGGCAATGTAAAACCATGCATATTAAACATCAATCAAACAGAGAATACCAGAAAAATATGTAAAAAATATATATATCGTATAGATTATTTTAAAACATATCTCTACACAGTAAATTCTGTAGAGTAAATTTGACTATTTAGAGTGAGACCAAATAGATTCAGTTTTCGTGTAGGCTAATATTTGGAAAAGAGTCAAATGAATTGGAAAAAAAGTAAAAGTCACTTAACAGTTGAGGAACAAACTCACAACCTTCAGTGTGGTAGACTGTCACACTACCACCTGAGCTATGCCACTCCTACTCTTTACTTATCTCCAGGTGGAGACCAAAAACATAATTTTTGGTGTTCAAGTTAGGAAGATTCCAGCTGACACGAGCGATATAATAACACTCCCAAGCTGAACGTCGTAAACTTGTTCCTCAACCATTGAGTGACTTTTTCCAATTCTTTATTTTACTCTCTTCCAAGTGTAAATATTACTCTAAAACTGAGTCTGTTTGGTCCCACTCTAAATAGAGTCAAATTTACTCTACAGAATTTACTGTGTAGACTGTAAAATATTGTTACATTTCTGTAATATTATGGGACTTGGATTATGTTGCAAATTACATTTCTAACAGGTAACTAGTAACTGTATTGTAACCCACCCCTTGTACTGACACATAAAACATGTTATTTATTGTAAATTTAAAAAAAAAAAAGATTAGCAAGGATATTTTTTTATATTATTTTATTATTTTAAGCACTTTATGCAACAACTTTGTGTGCAAATTGTGCATTCTCTTTCTTCTTCAGTTGTGCACGGATGTATTTCTTCTTCTTTCTTTTTTTTGAGCTGTGCCATGTCGCCCTAGTTGGTTATGTACACTTCCTCCTCTCTGCTGCGCCCGCTATCACTAATGCAACATACATTAGCATAGTGTTTGATGTCGAGTTAGGAGACATTTAAACGCTCTCTGTTTAACAACTGTGTCAAGTGTTTGCCACGTCTATTTACCTCTATAACAACATCAAACAATACTCACACGTGGCTACGATGACACTCTGGCTGTGGGGGATGTTGAGAGGTGGAGAGGGACAGATAACGCGTAAAAGTAAAAGAAGCAATACAGCAGGCAGAAATGACAACGGAGCACTTACTCAAGTGAAAATGAAAATGGGTTATCAGCAATGCTCCACTGCATGTCGTGGATTACTGGAGCCATGTCCTGTGGTCTGATGAGACCAAGATCAACATATTTTTCTATTAGTTTAACATTTTTTCCACTTTTATTTTTATTTGTATGAAAATTTGGGGGGGGGGGGAATCTTTTTATTGTACATTTTATTGTACATTTAGAACAGAAATAAAATGTGATATTAATCGTGAGTTAATTATTGAAGTCATGCGATTAATTACGATTAAAAAAAATAATCACGTTAACCCCTATTTCTGTACATTTCACTATGCATATTAGTATTTGATAATTAGTATTTCTTCTATTAATGTGTGTGTCTGCAACATCGACTTCTCTTGTCATAACTCAGCCAAGATGTGCTGTGACTAGAAGCCTCTTTTCGTTTGATATGTAGAGACATCCAAAGATCACTCGCTTGGACGTTGATATATGTCAATCAACCTTTTTATTTTTTTTTCACCCCGCAGACTGCAGCTTCAGCGTCTGCCATACTGTCCACCTCTCTCACCTACAGCAAATCCTTTCCCAGCACTGATAACACTCCAAATATCAGGTGAGTGACTGCTGGCAGGAGAGAGATTGCCTGACCTTATTGTTTGCCGTCGCCCCCTTTTTGTTCTTCACAAATAAAGGCTTTTTTTTAATAAACTGAAAGGTCCTCTACTGTGGCCCATGGAGAAAATGAAAAGGGGCAGTGAGGTATGGTACAATGTGACGGGGGAAAAAGAGCAGCTCATCAGAAAATAACAAAGGTGCAAGTTAAAGATAAGGTGCTTGTCAGAGATTAATCCAGTCCTGCTTGATTGTTTTCTTTAATACCAGACCTGCTCCAGCAAGCGATAAGTTTGCTGAGTAATTTGGTTTTCTAGGGGACAGGCAGGGACAAGAGTGGCTGGCTGGGTGCTCGAAATAATATTCAGGTGTGCTCTATAATTGATTTCTTTTTTTATGCCCTGTGGTTCTCAGAGAAAAATGAGATGAAGCTCAAAACTGCTTTAACAGGCTTTTTTTTTTCTTCAGCCCGCTACCCGCTACTTTTCTTTCTTGCTCACTTTCTCTGATTCTTTTGCCTCACAGTTTCCTTTGGGTTAATATGGCTTTGTTGAATATAGTAAAGGAAAGGGGAGAGTGCTTGAAGAAACGTTTTTTTTTCTTTCTTCTTCTTCATAGAAGCACCTCGATGTGATAGTTTCGAGGTTGGGTGGGGGCAGAAATAAGAATAAATGATGAATATGAATATAGCCCACAGTTGACTGTGTGTGTATGTCAGTTAGTCTTAGGAAAATGAATGCAGAGAACAATAGATTAAAATCTATTATAGTAGGCTGGTAATGAAATGCAGCTACAGCCACCCAGTGGTAATTGGTCTGCTGAAACAAATATGTAAATGTGGCATGGGAGAGAAAACTAGTTAAAAAGAAACATTCAACGTTATCACAAAGGATTCTTTTCATTTTCTGTAGAAATTGAAGTCGTCCCTTTACTTTGTTTTGTTAATATTATTATTATTTTTATAGCAGTCAAGGCAGAATTAAATCTAGCATTGGAAAGTATGTGCGTAAGTCATATATTGGTAATTAAAATTAAAGTTGCATTGTGCAGTTCAAAAAGGTAATATTAAAGCTTTTTCTATATTATGCATGCGCCACCAATGCCCAAATGAGTACAAAGAGCACTGACTTTTTAACTGCGACTGCACTTATCTGCTTGTATCGGCCCTTTAATGTAGAGTGTTTGGGGTGAACACGCCGCGGATTCTTGAGGGAGGGGAGTGGTAAAGTCATGCTCCTCCCTGCAGACATTTAGTGTTAGCGTACGACACAATTGGGGTGGAAACTGATAAAAAAAAATAATAATAATAATAATTAATTAATTAATTTAAAAAAAACAAGAGGCCGGCTTCTAGCACAGCTCAAACTCCAAGAAAACTGAAAAAATTGTGTGACACAAAAAAACGAAACGAAACAAAATTACATTTTTCAAAGTCATCCCTTAGCCGTGGGGGGTGGCCCGTGTGTTGGCCACATTGCTGCGCCCCTGGCAGTAGTTTGCCAAATCAAATCACTGAATGCAAGTCATTTACAATTTCTTGATGAAGATTTAGAAAGATGATAGTCTAATCAGTCACCCATTCCTGAAATCTTTTTGCAATTGTCAAAATGGAACCCTTATTGTAAAGTGACACAGCATATTTTCTGTCCAGCTATGAAAGTATCCAATATAACCATGAAGCATATAAAAAGTGAATAAAAAAGTAAAATAAAATAAAAATAAAAAACACAACTCTTTCAACCTCCTCTCTTCCAACACGGCCTCTTCCACAGAAAATGACTCATAACCCTGAGCTGTGTTGCCATTTTTCTCTCCTTTTCAGGGAAGGTCATTGGAATTAGTAATGCATTTGATTGCTGTGGTGATTGTGGCTTGTAGAACAAGAAGTAAAGTGACATCAAGTGGCTCCATTATTGAGGTTGGGTGGACACAATGCATTAAAAGGCAAAGTGGGCCCATTCATTAATGGACTCACTTTGCCTTTTTACTGTTACTTCCACAAATCAATACCAGAAGCCTGTTGAATCATTAAAACAAAAATGGGCTGCGCAATATATTGACAGATGATCGTCATTGCGATATGTCCATGCAATATGCATATTGCAAAGCCATGAAATAAAATGCAGTATTAATTACCTTGCTATCTAGTTATTCAAATCTGCAAACAATACATTTACACTTGATATACATTGTTTACTATATGTATAATATAGAATGTATGAGACGTGCTATTGCTGGGAATGCATATTTCTACACTGCATGTACACGTTAAACAGAAGTACTGTACACGCATTCATCTCTATGTTACAGAGGCAGATGTTTTGGGGCCACCATCCTAATGCAGAAATTAACTAATTGGTTAGCGGGAAATAGGCTATAACGCATACTTGTCAAATATTGTCATACCATTTTACTTCTGATCATCTAAATAAAAATATGATTTGGCCTTCTTTGCCTTACAGCAAAGGGAATTCAGAGGTCAAGTGTCAGGACCTCTCTGGATTCTCGTTTTTACTTTAGAACTTTGCTTGCCATCCAAGCAAGAAAACAGTAGTTAGAGTTGGCAAGTACGAGACGTATCTTCAAAATTGCCTGGCGACAAGAAAGACAATTAAAACCACTTTCTTATCTCATTAGCCTTGCACAGAATAAAAAATAAATAAAGCCGACATGGAAACAATGCTAAGTCCTCTTTCATCATTACACAAACAGAATGTACGATATTCAGAATCAGCCGGATCCAGCCACTCAGTACTGTCTAGTCAAGTCAAGTGCGCAGTCACGGTTCCAACGTAGGGGAAGGAGGCTATCATACCCCATCTAAACACAACTAGACAGTCAAAATCATGTATTCCTAATTCTTTTTATTAGCAAGTAGAGCACAAGGAGGTAATTTGCACACGGACACACACACAAGCATGCATCCTCACACGCACCTCTACTTGTCCTGTTTTCTCCCAAGGGTCTCTGTTAAAATTGACCTTCTCTGCCTTTCATCACAGGAAAATATCACCCTCAAAGAATAATAAGGCCGCCAGACACATTAATTAGAGGGCGTCTATTTAGATAAATGTCTAAGAGAGCGAGAGAGAGAGAGAGAGAGAGAGAGAGAGAGAGAGCAAATGTCTGTAATTTATTCATAAATACATATAATAAATCATATTAAATTGAATATTTAATATTATATTTAAAAATAATAATAATTCATACACAAAATACATTATTGTGCAGTATATGCGAATTAAACTTATTTTGAAGGGGACAATATTTTACATTTCCAGTAACTGACATCAGGGTTTCATCGAGGGGACAAACTTAACAGACCACCATCCAAAGTAAGGTTTAATGTTTTTGTCTCTATTCAAAAAAAAATGTCATTTTCATTCAAAAAGATTTTCATGTTTTTTAAGGACATTATTATATTTTTGTCACAAAAACAAACATTCTTTTGTTCATGTATTTATTATGTTTTACAGGTAAAAAGAACAAAGTGGCGAAATAAGAATTACAATTTACAAATCCAATTTCTCTGCAACAGTGGTCTCTCAGGACACAATCGACAGCTCAAGTGTGATATGTGCTAACAAGATGGTTAAAAACCGCGGGTGCTTGCACTTGCACGCGTCTCTTGGAAACATTAGAGGCAAACTACACAGTTGCATGTACAGAAGAACCGTCATCATTTCTAAAGCTTTTTGTCTATTTGCAAGGGTTTCTTTATATGCGTGTATGCACGTGATGTCATAACTTAATGCTATAAATGCAGAATTTCTAACACAGCTCTTTTATTGGATTCATTAGCTGTGCGAGTGATCATAATGTTGTGCTGTTGGTGTATGTCAACGATCAATAAAAATGTCAAATGTACCGTGATTTGTGGATAAATGTGAATCATGCATGGGAGAGGCGTCTGAATTAAAATAGTGACTCAAATTCAAGTATAATGGGAAGGGAGCAAAGAAGGAAAGAAAATACTTTTGCATATCACTCAAGCACATCTGATTGAATTTCCTGATGGACTTTAGCGTAATAATGAAGCACTATTGTGCTTTGAGCCCATTGCATGATGAATATGACAAGATATCAGCTGTAAATGTCAGATCAATTTGACAGACAAACCCAGGTTCAGGAGCCTATTTGTGATGTGGTGTCCTGGGTTTATACATATTAGCCTGCTGCTTAGAATTAGCAATTTTCACATGAAAATGTCAAATCTGTCTGATTGCATTTTCAATGATGTGTGTTCACTGACTTCCTGGTCCACTCCAGACGTTGGCTTTTTGCCTTTTGGGTGTAATTTGGTTGAGTACAGTTTGTTGCCTTTGGGCTCATTAAAGACAATATAAACAGTAATTACTGTGCCTAATTAATTCATTTAAAAAAAAGCTGCACACCATTAAAGCCTTCAGTAAATCTTTTTGGGGGAGATAACGATTTAACAGATTTGTTATGGTTGACATAATTAGCATGCTCCAAAAAAGCTGAAACAATTATTATTATTGTTAGTAGTAGTAGTAGTCTCATTGAATGCACTTCCTTTTTATTGTTCAAATTCTTTCCCATTTCACTAAGTTTGCTTTCTGCTAGTTATCCCTCTCTGATCACGTCACTGTCTGCTGCCTTGATAATTGTAATCCCCCCTACGGACATGTTCTTTTGTCTTTTACACCATTTCCATGCTTTGCTTTCATCCCTAAGCTTCACTTATAATATAATTATTTGCTTGATTCTCTGGGTTTTGTTAAAGCTTAGGATGTCATTTGGTCCTAAATTACGTATTCATTGATTATGTTACTGGTCAGATAATTTCAGTTTTGAGCAATTAAGATTCCTAACAAGAAATAGACTTATTTAGTTTAGACAATGCAGAGGGTGCAAATGAAGCTCATAAAATTATCCCACAAAACAATAGGAAAAGTGGTGGGGGTTTTGTTGAGGATATTGTTTAAAGGGCCACTCTCACTAATGTACACGTGGCTTTCTGTTTCTTCAAATTGTCCAAAATTGTGTACAAATACTGCACATATTTTTTTGTAAAATGAAGTAAGCCTGTTCTATGGTGATGGCTGAGAGGACAGATTTGTAAATAAATTGGGAGGAGTCTCTGCCTTCTGACCTTTCAATAGTCCACTTCCTCTTTCTGCAGGATTTATGTCCATCTTAAATCATTTATTGGTTGAAAGCCTTTCTTCTCATTAGCCTGGAGATGGGATTTATGGAGACATTTCGCTGGCGTTCCATCTTTAGACACATACTCTAGCTTTTATCCCCACCTAGTGGTTATCAAATTCCTCTCTATTGATTAAAAAAAAAACTCTATATTGGTGTAGACATTGGTCTACACTAATTTACCACGAATAGCAGAACATCAACAGAAAATATCTTCCAATGAGATTGGAAATTGTAGTTTATAGTTGACTTTTTTCTGACATATTTCACTAAACTGTGTAGCTTCTGAGGAAATGTGTGCTATGCAGTAAATAACAATATCTCAATGCCCTCACAGATGTACCAACTCTAAGCCGCTTCCTCTGTATTAACAATAGATTAGATTGGAATATTCATTGATCATGATGTTCGCAGATGACCATTATGATGGTGGTGAAAGCAGGGAGTAAGTGGAGGAACGTTTAGAAAGGTGGAGGCAAATGAAGACAAACTAAAAGAGAATATTGTGTGTATGTAAATGAGGTGGAGGAAGAAGAGTAAGGCTACAAGGAGCAGGGCTGTAAGAAATTCAGAATTGAATTGAGAATGACCCCTAAATTTCAGTTCAATTCTTGAATTAGAATTTGAATTGAGATGCAAAACAAGCAGCAGAATTGTAATTGAAATTCGAATTGCAATTGAAATGGCATGAATTTCAAATAATTAATGATACAAAATTAAATAATCATAATAATAATAATACATTTTATTTATAGCCGCATTTCTGGACACTCTAATCACCTTACAACAGTTAAAAATACAAATACACTGATAAGAACAACATAAGGTAAAATAAAATAAAATAAAATAAAATAAAATAAAATAAAATAAAATAAAATAAAATAGAAAAGACGATGCAGTTATGGTCAGAGTGACTAGGCTTGTCTAAACAGATGAGTTTTGAGAATGGAAAAGTGTACTTAAGGAATCTTTACAGTATATAAGTCTATATTACAACATGAATTTCATGTAAATACTGTAAGGACTATTTACATAATACTGAATTCTAGTAAATAGTAAAGTGTAGTAATTGCTTTTTTTTATTAGCATTAAGAGCCTACTCAGATAAAACAGATGATTAAATTTGTGAAAACTGAAACGGTATGATGGTAGAGCAGCATTTAATTTCCTAGAATACCTTGCTTATCTAACTCTTTAAAATGACTGCTCAAACATTTTGGACATTTTGTTTGGAGCACACTAGTGAAATACACCGATAATAAATACACTTATTCTCACTTATATGTGATAAGAATGAGCTTTTCTGAATTGCGTTGAATTAAATTCCACTTCCTCTTATGCTAATTAAAATAGCCTACAATTCAACATCCTTTTCAGTGGGATTTAATTCAAATTCAACAATTGAAATGAATTATGGAATTGTAAAGTTTCTGTTTCGTCTAGTCATTTTACCTTAGTAAAAAAAATGAGTTGCATATTACAATTTTCTTAATGACCAATAGAGGACGCCATAGACTGAAAATGGAACGCTCAACCCAAATCCACTGACAATAATGGAAAGTGGACTGCATAGACGGCAGACAGACCAAAGACCTCACTTCGCGAGTATATGTTCAAATTAAAACTCACTCTAATGCAGCCATGACCCTATAGAAAAGAATATGCATCAATTTTACCAACCAAGTGGTAGTTTAAAAAAAAACAAAAAACATATAGGCCTATTTAATAAAATTAGAGTGAGGGAAGAGTGGAATGATAGCTTGACATGGGGATTGATGTCGTGTCAGCAGTGACGTAGATTCTGTATTGATCCGTCGAGTTGAGTCAAAAGGCAAAGCTCTCGATTTAGCGGTCGATCTACGTTCCTACTCTCAGCTATGGTGTGAGTTGCGACTGAAAGAACGAGGTCTTTGATACAAGCGGCCGGGGAGGGAGGGAAGTTCTGGGCTTCCCTGCTAAAGTTGCTGGCCCCGAGACCAAACCCAATAAGTGGTAGAAAACGAATGGATGAATGGAACTGAAGACATTCAGTCAACATACAGACAGGCTTATTAAAATTACTAAAATAACAAATATTGACATCTAAGCACATTTACAACCAAAAGATTTAAAGACATATAAAACCAAAAAATCTGACATTACTAAAAGACCATCAATAGAGCTAAATTGATTTTTTTTTTTTTTTAATGCTTAAAAGACCTTAATGAAATGAATGGGAGATTTAAAAACATTTCTTCAAATTATTTTCCCAGAAGTCAGCTGCACAATCCATCTGGATGATATGGCTCAGCACAGTGCATGTCTGTCTGTAAAATTCTGTCTGTGTCCATCTGCTTGATTGGCATGAAAACACTATTCCTGTGTCAAACAATGTAGTCTTGGGTTTTGCAAAGCTGTAGCCACTTTACTTGAGTTTTCTTCTCTTCTCATACACGAGCAGAAGTCAGTGGAGCATTTATTTAACTTTGATCAATTGTAAGATCAAAAAATAACAAATGCTGGTTGTAATTCTCACGCTAACCTAAACGACCAACAGATGGCACTCATGCTCTTAACTGACCCTTCCGATAAGACGTGCGACACACAATGCCGAGCACACGATTTACACAAAAATAAATAAATAAACGAGAGTGACTTCAATATTAAACATTTCTTTCCTTCTTTCTTTATTTTTAAATGAGCAGAACTTCAATGTAGCTACTTTCTGGAACGTTAACATTATAATAAAGAAGGTCTGAAGAACAAAATGTTATGGTGAGAGAGGCTCAGTTATCCATGACCCCAATGAGGACACTGTGTATAGACCGTAGAAAATGGGTGGATGGAGTTTCAAACACATTGCATTCAGTCTTGTGCTAATTTAGATGATAAGCCAATGACTCCATTCCCTCATGTAAGCAGGCTTTGTGGAGCCATTCCTAAACATATGTCAACATCACCCATGTGCTCAAACTCTATTTGGAACATCACCCCAGTGAACAACACAACATTGGGCGTCCATTTACAGTATGAACTTGGTTAATAGGCAGCAGCTGTGGCATTTCTCTGTGATTGACATTTGTTCCTTATGTAACCCGATCCAAAGTCTTCAAATGCAGTCTTCGGTTTACATAAAATGGATGGAGACTAGGGGTGGAAATCTTTGAATGTCTCACGATTCGATCCCGATTTTTGGGTCTGCGATTTGATTCAGAATCGATTTTCGATTAAGAACGATTTTTGATTCAAAATGATTTGATTGACAATGATTTTTGCTTCAATCTATAGATGTGCAAGGAATTGTAATGATCTACTCCAGTCCGACTCGCTAATGCTAATTATTGGAATAACTTGATCGTGACTTTTTCCTTCTACTCTCTAATGTGGCTACAACTTAACAGTGTGTTAGACCGCGTAGAACCACACTGCCCCTATGTGGCCAAATCGGGTACAACATGAACAGCGCTCTCGATAAAGGCACACACAGACAAAGGCAAGACAGTATAAAATAATTTAAATAAAATCAATTTTGGGTCATTTAACTCTTTGACTGCCAGACGTTTTCAGAAACGGGATGTCGGCAGTGCCAGCCGATTTAAGCATTTTGACTGATCTTTCAAGGGCCACAGAAAATGTTGTGTTTGGACTATGGAAACACACATACTACCAAATGAAAGATTGAACTCTCATCTTTTATCAGAAAAAAAAGTTTGTTTCTACCTTATTCCGTTCTTCAGTAATCAACAATAGAAAATGGTTAGTTTCGCCGAAATGCTCTGTTTTTAAACAAAAAGCGGAGAAAAAGAGCTTTTTGTGAAACGATGTTATTTCATGCACTCTAGTGAATTCTACACTTCTTTTTGTCCATGAATGATGCCACAAACACCTAAATAGTGCTTTACTTCTGTAAAACACTACCACCAACAATGAAAAAGTGTTTTTAGATTGCAAAATACGTTTATTTCCATTCAAAACAATTTCGCAAACTATTTACAAATGTGTGCAACTGTGGTACTATTTACAATTATGTGGATGTTTCAAATACAGTTTTTCTTTTTGTAACACTGCCCTGCGTGCAAGGAGACGGACCAGGATTTGCACAACAGATACGTTTCACTTAGATTGTCCGTTTCGCGTGCAGACGTTACACTTTCTTGACGGCCTTTTTTTCCGGGGAATAGCAAGTAGCAGACTGTACCCACTCCTGCGATGAATATGCATTGGACTCGGGGTACTCTTCATCGTCCGATTGAACGTCCGCCTGTGCAGAAGTGCTCGGTTGTGCTCCGCGTTTTCCGGTGTTAGCATCGCTAGCTCGTGAACCTTTATGACGTCGTCATAGCTGCCGCGTCAGCGCTTCCAACTCCAACAAAAAAATTCCCAAGTGTGAGCTGCTTGCAACCGGTCGCCATTGTTCGCTTCCTCGGCCATCTAGCTCCGCCTCACGTCTTCTACTGCCGCGTCAATGCTTCCAACCTCGGAGTCACCATCATCATCATCGATGATGATCATCGTCGTCATCAATGTGCTCTTTAGCGTTGGTCAATGCTTTTCGTCTTTGAAAAAAACTGCTCGAGCGTGAGCTGCTTGCAACCGTTCGCCATTTTCGCTTCCCATCCCCAGCCATTGTCCCCTCTAGCTCCGCCTCACGTCTTCTACTGACGCCTACCCAATCTTGTCAAAAGAGAGTCATCGCTGCCATCTAGGGGCCAAAAATAGTCATTAGGCTAACTAGATCTGCTTGAAACTTTCACCACAGCTGGCCAAGGCTTCCCGTTTCAAAAAAAAAATAAATAAATAAATTGGATGATGTCTTTTAACGTCATTGGCGGCCCTCCGTAGGTTTTTACTTGACGTCTTTTAACGTCCATGGCAGTCAAAGAGTTAAAATAGATTCTGAATTGCACTAAATGAGAATTGCGATTCTTATGAAAATCGATTTTTGGCCTCACCACTAATTGAGACCTTATCAATAAGTATTCTTTTGGCCGATGTACTGAATTAGCACTACTCTTTGTCTGTTTGCATTGTAGTCGGCTAGGGTGGACATATACCTAAATGTAAATGTCATAAATTTAATCCCAAACTGAAAATGCATGACGATAGTTCCCCAGACTTGCTGGATCATTGCCGGTCACAGCTTTAAATAACACTTCATAACTACTGTCAACATTTTCCTTATCCACCCAGATTGTATTGAAGTAGCAGTGGACTGAAAGCTTCCTCGGAGCAACGGTTATATGAGGGAGAAGCAGCGCTGAGTGGGATGGTGACTGTGACTGTCGTTTTGCCGCGAGTGAGTAAGCGAAAGGGGTTACATGTGGGAGGATACCACTGTGGATATGCTAGCGAGACAACACATTGCAGCCGCTGCCTAGTTTTATGAAGCGGATGAGCCAATGAACAAGCAAGCATGTCTGCTCCAGACACCCACACTGCATGGGCTGCTGTCCTAGGAGATAAGCAAAATATTGTTCCGTCTTTATCTGCAGAACACTTGACGGGTTGCGTTGTTTTCACCATTTCTCTGCAAATCTTGCCTCGGGTAAAATCTTGAGTGCTGCCATCTTTGCTGTATTTGTGGGATAGAAGGAGATTAGAAAGTCACTGTGCACTATTATTAGACACATTTCAATGTAAAATAGAGTAGCTAGCCTACATTTAATTGTATTGAAACATGTTTGTTTGTAAAAATGTAGATGCCCTGTGACTTTCTTAACACTGACACATACTATTCTCAGAATTTCTCTTACCCAACCCTTTGCAACTGATTAATCAACTCGGGTTCAACTTCCTCCGAGTTATCGCATAACCTACTTGCTGGAATACCCCTCTGGGAACTAAATACAAGCAAACTGACGAGACGAGGCACACCTGGACAAGATGGCTGGCGGGAAGTGATTGGTTGACACTGGGAACAAGCGAATACAGAAAAACAGAACAGAATGACTCGTAACCAAATCTAATCCAAACATATTTCAACAACAATCATAATTTCTGGACAAAGCGCATCTGATTAAAAGCTGCAACAGCTAAATTTAGCCCAAAAAACAAACATGTGTTGGACCTATAGCGGCCTCATTATTAGCCACGAGTCTCCACGCTATAACAATGGATATTTACAAAGAAAGAGGTCACACAGAATAATTTAAAAAAAAAAACTTTTAATTACCTTAAACATTGGTACAAGCATTTTTCCAAACAATGGTGAATACCGAGAGTTAGGTGGAAAAAAATCGGGGCTAGTTGGTTCGCTACAAAAGATTACAAGTTCCTGAGTAATTTTGTCTGAAGCAATTCACGCAAGTGGTGCAACATGAATTTGGTGGATTTGATCAAGGCGTAGTCAGTCCGATACGGAGCTCCACGGACGTGTCTGGTGCATGTCATCATGTTTAATTCATAAATATGACAGCAGCAAGGGACAATCCCTCTGAATCATTATAGAAATGAATCTCTCTACATTGAATTTAAATTGATTAATGAGTGGAGCCGCTTCGATTGGCCAGGAGTCGGCTGCATTCCTTCCCACAAAAACGAACAATGACAAGATTTTCTGATGTGAAGGCAGACAGACAGCAAGTAACAAGATTAATTCAGAGGTATATTCACATGTGGTTGAAACATTTGGTAAGCTTTCTATTAAAGCAGACTCGAGCATTATGCAGCACAACTGGCCCGCAAAGTTGTTATGAAGTCCGAATTAGAACATTTAAAGCATGGATTTATATTTAAAGTTCGAGAGTAATGTAAGATTTGTTGAGTGTGTTTCCTGCATGGTGGTGGGAAAATGGAGATTTTCCCTGATAATGAACAGATAATGAAGAAACAACTAGGTAGCGGCTGGTGCTAAAATTTGTATCCACTCTGTTGACATGTTTAGTTTTTGTGCAAACAGCGATATTATGTTAACATTATGTATAATTTAGATGTGACTGCTTATAATTTTGCTGAGCAGTTTTACTTCCTAAATGCAACCTGTGTGCATCTATGTAAGTGAGTAGAAGACACGTGACATATATCAGGCAGGCTGTAATGGGATGTGTCATTTTCTTGCTTCTACCTTCCAACCTGCTGCTCTCTGATAGCTTCAACAATGAATCCTCTCGCTTCACTTAGCATGAAGCCTGATATGAAGAACAATGCATGACATACAGTATATTGGTGTCCTTTCTTCTCGCCGCTGTATGGATGCAGCGGTACTCCCTGGAAACTTGAAAGGATTTCTTTTAAAGACAGTTTATAAAGGAAGGCTGTTTTAACCCATTAAGACCTTAAGCGCCTGGCAAAACATGCCATGACTTATGAGTCACCCCCCAAAAAGTTTTCCTAGAAATTCAACAATATTAAAAAATAATTGATATCTCAGCTCCTGAAACATAATTCCAAAAACATTTTAGA